>NW_027464589.1:9587500-9887500 GCF_043290135.1 Rhipicephalus microplus
ACTCTTCCTCAGGCACCCATGTGAAGCACCCAGTTAAACCTCAATAACTCTGGAACTAAGAAACACAGCTTCGTGAAACTTAGCAGTTGTGCTAGTTTTATTGTAGCGAACAACCCCTGAAAGTTTCATCCAGATATCTTAAAAAATAAAAAAGTTCGGTCTCCAGGGTAGCCTCCCCCCTTAAGGGGGGGAGGATGTGGGGGAGCAGTAAAAGTTGGACCAGTTGGTTAGGATCCATCGTGAACTTATTTACAGCACAACATCAGAAAACACAGACAGGGAAAGAGCAAAAGAGAAAGAAAAGACGGCGCTGACTTACAACTGTTGTTTATTGGAAGCAATGGGGTGAAATGTATATATATAGGTTTTGGCAACTTACATTACGACATGCGCAGAACAAGAGGTGCACCGAGGTAGGGTTGTCACACTTACGGCGACAATCAACATTGGCCTAAATACCTTCTTTTTCATGCAGTGTGACGAATGGTTCACTAATATGCTTGCTACCTCTAATCTTAATTTGATATGCCTCAGCAATTTCTCTTGTCTTAAAAAAATATTTCCAGATTAGGTCTGGACAGCAGTTGGTATGTTAACGTTTACAATAAGCAGTTAAACAGACATCAGTTAGTTGATGTTAGCTGCCTGCGTCTAGGTACTCTTGTGATGATCTCCCTGGCTCGGCACATACCAAAACTGGCATATGAGGACATGAGTGGGCGAACATGACTGACAGGTTGTGATGTGAATTGCAGGACGCCACAGAGTTTCCTATAAACAAGAGGGTGCTCATGTCTATGGGAGCTGCAACGCACGACACTTGAGTTCAAGGACATGATAGGTCTACACAAATTTGTCCAATCTTCGTTAATACAGCTCTGTGTGTCCTGCTTTACCACAAGATTGCAGTTATGCTTCACCACCGTGACTTAATATTAGGCTCACCAATTCAAATCTGCTCCACAGCGGGCCTTTCTTTTATTCCAAACACGACAATAAACAAAGCCACAAGTGCTTTAAAAGAAATAGTGAAACCTTGAGACGATGCTTGGCGATGATTAAACATGAGGGAGACTTTAATAGTGCCGAGCTTTTGTGGTTACATGTGTGTGATTTTTCTCTGAACTGTCCATCACTGCTGTCTCGCATTTGTAGACTGTAGCTTAGACAATCTGCTTCTGACAGCCTTTTCCCGAGCTACCACGTCTCCATCTCATGACGCCAACAATAAATTATTATTCATAGCTATACTCTTTTAACAATTGGCAAATGCTAATGTAGCAGAGAAATTTTGAACATAATGCACTGACCCTCAGCCAGCAACCACATGGTAAAAATTATAAAGGTATCGCATCAATGGTCATGCCAAACATCCGTTCTGCAAGTGTCAAATGTGGTCACTGTGTTGACCACTCTAACAATGCAAAACTTTATGTAACTATGAAACTTTTATTCTAGTTTTCCTGGACGCTGCAAAGGCTGGGCATGTTGGTGAAGCATGACTATAGCAAACCAAATCAACAGAACACACAAGCACTAACTTTCAACAAACTAGTTTTATACATTAAGATGTCACATGCACACAAATGTTGTTACAAAAGGGTGAAGCCAAACATGTGCATGAATCTGCCACTTGAGAAAAAATCACCAAAAGATGTCACATGCACACAAATGTTGTTACAAAAGGGTGAAGCCAAACATGTGCATGAATCTGCCACTTGAGAAAAAATCACCAAAAGATGCCCGATTCTCGCACATGTTTGGTTTCACCCTAGTGTATAATTAACGACATTGGTGTGTATGTCACATAACTCATTCTAATAAACTTAGTATTTGTGAGTTGGCACCTGCCCTACTGCTTCCTAGATGTGGTTGCACTGTTATAAATGCAGATGAGCTCCAAGAGTACATACAAGCAGAAGGACAAACTGACTGTTGGCGAGCCACAGGGCACATACATACTGAGAGTGGAATAGAAAGCTACAAGAAACACACACACTGAATAACAACAGAGTTTATTGTCTAGAAAGCCACAAGTAACATCAACGCTCCCACTACAATTGAGCCCCTTTATAAATGAAAAACTGCAGAGTCGTCCCATACATGAGGTGCATGTCTCTTATAATGCTCATTTTCTTCTGAAATGCTGAGCGTCTCTTATAACCTGTTGTCTCTTATAAAGGGGTTCAACTTAGGTCGGAAAAACAAAGTGGAACTCGCTCAAGAAATATATTTTGCGCTTTGGACTCGCTTTGCGCCTTTTGCGCTTTGAACTCGCTTGGACTCAGACTCACCAAAATTCTCCTGGGTGGAGCTTACTAAGACTTACAAAAATATTAATGAGCCAGACTTCCTCAGACTCACAAGTGAGTCCGAATGAGCCAACTCATGAGTGAGTGAGCCAGCCTATGGGATTAAGTGTACCAGATTCTTCACCTGCATTGAGATTTCGTTTTGCAAAAGGGCAACAGAAGGAGAGCGGACAAATTCTCATTTTCTTTTGGCAAGACCATATCTACATATCACTTTGCTACCTTCAAATGAACGTCTGCATGCGGAGTCAGCTTACAAGAAACCTGTTTTTTCGGGAGCCCAGTGCAGGACAACCTCAACGCTGAAACTGAGGAGGGCACCATAGAGTTTCCTAAATATACACTAGAGGGAACTCTGGCGCTAGTGTCTATGGGAGTTGCCACGCACGGCACTTCAGTGAGCGTTGGAATGATAGGTAGTACTTGTATATTTTTGTACTTCTGACCTGCTTCTGGCGCCGTGCGTGTTCGGGTGGTTCCGAGCTGTTTTCTCACAAAACAAAAATGAGCAAATGTTCCGTGGTTGTGCTTCACCTTTTTTTTTAAGCTTACCATTTGGAATCAAGTCACGAAGTTCCGAAGGGTTTGTTCTTTCCTTCAAATCGAAACGAAAACTCGCAATAAATGAAGCGGCAAGTAGGATTCATCGCCCACAAGTACGAAGACAAGGCAAATTCGTGTACTATTTATCATTCCCATGGTCACTAAACGATCGCTGCGCCAGAGTCCCCTCTAGTTAGTTCTCGGAAACTCTATAGGGGGCACGGCTGAATGCTGAAGACGACTCACCTCGTGCCTCGTCCTTCAGTCGCTGCACCATGAAGCTCATGGCTTCCTTCTCATCCAACTCACTCTCGAGGAACGCATTCCGCTCAATCGCCTGCATTCACCAGACAATAGGCTAGTTTTCTCTGGTGGACACAATATTAATTAGCACAGACGCCAAACAAAGTACAAGGGAACTAGTAGCTGCAACTGAAGAAAGAAACATGGGTAAAAAGACAATTTTCCACCAGCGAAACTGGCAAAAGCTCCATACTTGCCATAACCCACACTTAAATCCTATACAGTGAGGGACGAGCACCACTGTAGCTCAGCATCGGATGCGTTATTTGCACGTTCAGATGGCAGCGAGTTCGCAGTTTTCTTTCTCCATATTTACATCATGATTACTTCTAATAACATCCCCCATATTTTCCCATATTTTCCTTGGCATCATTTTCTGTTAGTTCCCAATAACATTTAGCACCTTGCAGCAATGCATGCGCCAAAGATGTTACAAATATTTTCTGTTAGATTATTAGCGCCATCAATGGGGCTCGTTATTCAAGATCAATGATTAGGTGCACTTAAGCCCAGATGCAGCTCCCCCCCCCCCCTCCTTGTAAGTGGTTCCACTGCGGTGGAGGGATGCTATACGGTAAATAGAACCTATCCAGTGGAAATTCGCACTACTGCAAAGCCTTACTGCAAAATTAAATTGACACTGCACCCTCGCATATATCCATCTAGCTTATTAAACCGGCTTATATGCTCTAAGTGTAATTAATTTTAAAATGTAGCATACTTTGTCGGTTATCACTTGCATGCTACTGAATATCAAATACTGCTACTATTCAAAGTGGTTTGCTTCCCTTGCCTTGAACCTAAAAAATAAAAAAATTGCTAATGCCTTGTCTCAATTAAAAAAAATATATTGTGCAGGTTAGTCGAGTAAATGCTGAATAAGTGCTATTTCAGTTTTATTTGCAATGATTAGACCAAATCGCCATTTGCTTCGAATTCACTTCAAACCTAAAATTTCCTCTTTAAATAAGCCTAGAAGAAAAAAAAATACAAATGGTATAGACATCGTGGAACAATACACAATAATAAAAGTTGGATTTTCAATTTTTCATTTCATTTCTGCGGAAAGAAACGAAGCCTTGTTGACAACATTTTGATGTAGAATGCTCTGCACATTTTGTGGGCTAACACTGCTCTGCGAAAGTGCCCAGCAGCGTGTAATTTTTGCAGACTGACTCGCAACCACATTTTTGCAGTGACCTGCAAGATGACTGCTCAGTGCTCACAGACTTTTTTAAGTGAGTATTGCATGATCTCCGTTTTCCAGTGATACATGGATGGTTTTGTTGTATGCAATTAAGGAAAATAGCATAGCTTCAGGGGCAAATTATGTTCCACTGTCCTCAAATTTGTCAAATTCATAAGGCATGATTCTATGGCACTCAGTGTTCGCAGCCATTCACAACAAAATGCTGTATTTACTTGCATAATTTGCAGACCTCTAATATCTTTCCAGCTTTATATATATACATATATACATATATATATATATATATATATATACACACGTATATATGTATTGACTCACATATTTTGCGTATCCCGACCCGCTGGAGCCAGCTCGCCAGCGCGCATGGAGACTACGGACGGGCACGCAGGGCGCGTGCATTGCGCAACAGGCGAGCGGGCTCGCGTCACGGCACGGACAACTTACTGCACCGGAGGCATGCGAGGGGCTGTCACATCAACTGCTCTGTTCGTTCTGTGTGTTCGCACTGCGACGCACATTTGGCTGATTTCCAAAGTTTAAAACGTCCATCCTGTTTCTACTGTTTGATGGGCTACAGCAATTACATATGCTGCAAAATTCAAGCTAGCTATTACAAAGTTTGCTGAAGAAAACGGGAACACTCTAGCGTGAAGTTCGTCAATGTGCGACGATCGGTAAGGGAGAAAGCAGAAGAGAGTGTGCTTGCTAATACAAGTTTTTTACCATTAAAAAGGCTTTTTAAATTATGTGCGAATGCTTAGGACATCCGGTATTGCTGTGTCATTAGGTCATCCAGTATCAGACAGCATGGTGGAGAAAAGCTTCCAGAAAATGTGGCATTCTAATGCCCATGACAGAACCGAGGATGATGACCTTTAGGAGGGCGGCCGCGACGTTAATTCTCAATCAGACCTGTGTGACCGGATCTGACTGGTTGAATACGTGCTAATTCTGTTAATTAAGAACAACACTTTTTAGTGCTCCAATTTATTATTTTTTTAAATGTATATGCTGCTTGAATGAGGAGTATTTCGTACGCATTCGCAAAATCCTCACATAACTTGAGCACCCCCTTCTCGGAACCCCAAAATTGCGAAAAAAAGTGCGCAAATTATGCGAGTAAGTACGGTATGCTTGTAAGCAGGCACTATCAACACTAGCCTATTTGAAAATGAAGCCCACGAATTTGCTCAATCCAGCAGCCGACTTGTCCTGTCTCTCGCATCGATTTGTTGGTGCAAGGAAAGTTCGTTGGCATGTCAGTGAATAGACTTTTTATATTGCTTTTCCATTCACTGCACATGAATAGTGTGAATCGAATGGGGGTTCCTTCTTGGTCCTCCCTACAGAAGCTTAGCAGGGTTCCCTGCAATTGATAGTTGGACAGAAACCCGCGTGGTCAGGAACAGACATGAAGACAATTAAAACAACACATTGGTCACGATTAAATGCAAACAAAAGCACGACATTTTGGCCCCCATATGGGAGCCTTATTCACAAATGAAAAATGACTGGATGAGCGGTCCGGTTATGTATATTACAAAATGTGACGTAGGCAACATGTGCAGGTCTGCCAAAAATTTCAGTCATTTCGATTGAATGTGTGCGCTTTCGTCTGGAATGTGATAAATTTGTGATGAAGCCCAGATGACCAGTTCTTTTCTCTTTCTATTATTGCGTTATCCCAGTCTATTTCGTGTCTAGACGTTCCCGCACACTAGGGCCACCGCATTCGATTAGACCTTTTTTTTTTTAACATCATACATATGCCGTTTTAGCCTTTGTGAACAATTACCAGCCTCGCTGATGCAACTTCCACTACAGTCTGTGCAGAGAATGCTGTAGAGAATGCCTGAAAATTTTCCTTTTGGCAACTTGTCTTCTGCCCTCACAAGAGAATGCCTCAACTTGCTTGTTGGAACGTGCGCTACGTGTACACTGTAGGGGCGTAGAACAAGCGTAAGGTGTTCGCTTATGTCAGGAATTTCTTGGGCGCAGACAGGAAAGTGTCAAATGCGTTGGCTGATGTCACACGAACTGCACAAACAAGTCAATGTTGCCACTTTGGGTGCGGTCCCGATGCCGGCAGTGAAGTCCTGGGATTTTACGCAAACTCTCCTTGAGCGATTCATCAGCAAGATGGCCACGGACCTTTTGTGAGAGACCAGGTTCACAGAATTTAAATGCGAATAGGGACCAGTGTAGGTACTTTTTCTGTAAACACTGTCTCTTTCGCACTTGACGAGGACGTCTAGGAAAAGCAGTAGGTCGTGCTGCTCCTCCTCTATGGTAAACTTGATTGCTGCATTCATGTCGTTCAGGTGTTCAGTGATTTCATTCAATGCCTGCTTCTTGATTATGCTGAAGCAGTCATCCACATAATGTAAAAAGGTCGAGGATGCAAGACAAAATGAGCCAAGTGTGTGAGTGTTGTTCAAGATGCTCCTTGGTCATATTTACTGCCGTTTCTGAAACAGCAGCCCTCATTGCTGTTTTGTGTAACCGCTTGTAGAAGCAACCCTTGAATGTGAAATACATGTTGTCGAGGCAAAATGTCAAGAGGCACCACAAATCCTGGACTCCAATTGGCATACAGTTGGGCAAGGTTGCATCAGTTTCAAAAGCTGAGACACGTGCGTCAACAGCCAAGCCCGTAGGTATGCTGGTGAATAAAGAGTGGACATCAAAAGACACCAGAATATCGCCATCTTCGAGGGCGATGTCGCGCACCTTGTCTATTAAGTCACCAAAATGTCGGATATACGTGTTGCCTTTGCCTACATGTGGTCGCAGCACCCGATGCAGGTACCCGGACAGCTTATGAAGGGGTGAGCGAGTGAAATCTACAGTAGAACCTCAGTCTTATAAATCCTGCGCAATATCTACAAGGCTGGCACAGAACTATTATGGAAAAAAAGGGAGTAGTAGAGGGGCTTGTGTTGAGGCAAAGAAATGCTTTGGAAGGAAGCTTTTGAAAGTCCTGTTGCAGCTTCGATGTAAGGTCCATTCTTAGGCATTGGTACGTGCTGCTGTCTAAAAGCAGAGCCATCATTTTGCTGGCATTATCCGTAGCGTTGGCTTTGTCTGCAGGGTGCAACACTTCTTGTTCTAAAGGCATTTTCTTCTGTAGAGAGCAGTGAGAACTACACTCCAGGCTGAAATCACGAGAGGACACTAACGGCTCGAAAGCAAGACTCGTCATTTCTGGAGGGATCAACTTGCATCACCGCGTTTTACGCAGAACACGTCACTTGGTTTATGCTTGGTGCGGAACTCACATTGAAGTTCAGCCTCAGGCTTGGAACGGAAAGTTCAGTGGCATCTGGCTCATGCGAAGACAAATTTTGTGCAGTAGACATTGCCAGGTTGGAACACGATTAGTTGGTTGATATGTGGGGTTTAACGTCTCAAGACCACCATATGACTATAAGAGACACCGTAGTGGAGGGCTCCGGAAAATTCAACCGCCTTGGGTTCTTTAACGTGCAACCAAATCTGAGCACATGGGCCTACAGCATTTTCACCTCTATCGAAAATGCAACCGCCGCAGCTGAGATTCGATCCGGCAACCTGCGGGTCAGCAGCTCTGGGTCGAAACTCGAGAGCGGGTTTTCGTGATGCAGTCTCTCAAGCTTCCCTCTTGGCTTTGTTCGGCACAGTGGCAATGCATTCTCGCTTTGAAGTTGGCATGCAGCTGAATGCTCGCGCATTCCTTCGGGGACTGGTACTCGAGTGGATGAAGAGCAAAGAGAGCCTCATTCTCGAGTGCTCGTGCTTTTTCTGTGCAGTCTAGAATTCTGGCTTGTAGCAGCAGATGCTCCGCTTTGAAAACAATGCTATTCATGAAGCTGGTAGGCACAGGTCTGTAGAGGTGTAGTGAACGCAGAATAAAAGCGCGTGTTTTGCCCTCGGCTGGTCAAGGAGATGCACTGGAGGACATGAATGATAGTGGCTTGGCCATAAGCTCAGCAAGCTCAGCATAAGTTCATGAAATCAATAGTTGGACAAAAACCCGTCTTGGTCAGGAACAGACATAAGACAATTGAAACAACACACTGACCAAAATTAAATGCAAATAAAAGCACGACGTTTTGGCCCCCGTACAGGAGCCTTGTTCACAAGTGAAAAATGACTGGATGAGTGGTCCGGTTATGTATATTATAAAAAGAGACGTTGGCAACTTGTGTGAGCATATGGAAAGTTTCCGTCATTTCGATGAAGTATGTGTGCCGTTGTCTGGATTGTGATAGATTCGAGATGAGCCGAGATGACCAGTAATTTTCTCTTTCTGTTATCCTTGCGCAATGCCAGTCTATTTTGTGTCCAGGCATTTCCGAGTTTTCGACCAGTGCATTTGAATGAACTGGCCGAGTAATAATATTATGAGGGAATTTATGTGCCAAAACCACGATCTCATCACGAGGGACACTGTAGTAGAGGGATCTAAAAATTTCACCTATCTGGTGTTCTTTAACGTGCACTGACATCACACAGCACATGAGCCTCAGCCATTTCGCCTCCACCGAAATGCGAGATCAAACCCGCGACTTTTGGGTCAGCAGCCGAGCACCCTAGCCACAGTGGCGGACAAAAATTAGAGTAAGACTAAGGTTCTTCAAATGAATCTGCCAGAGTTGCATTAAATTACACTTCAGCAGTAACCAGTTAATAGGGACCTCACCTGATTGAGCTTGGACTCAAACTCCTCAAGAGACGCCACAGTTGCCCTGCAAGAAACAACACAAAAACTCTGGGAGGAGTGCAAAATATGGGACACACAGGGCTGTATGCGTGGCAGAACAGAGCAAAAAAATTAGGCTCATTTGCCACAAGGGCCATAAACCAAGCCACTCCAAACAACGTCAACAACATACAGATATCATTCTTTTACAGCATAAAAAGTGCTTGTTACCCAGAAATTCCAGCCTCACTAGTAGCGAGTGAGAAATCACCTTGTCCATGACCAAAAATTTAACAGACACAAATCCATATTTTTGGTTGAAAGTGACAGTCAAGCTCGGGACTTCTGTATGGCAAGCAAGTATTCTACCATAGAGCCATGCGACTACTTGAAACTGCTCTGGAAAAAAAAAAAAACTACATCAGTGATATGATTAGCTGAAGCAATTTCTGTGCAGCTTCTGCAGCAGATAATATCACGTTTTAGAGCAGCACCTGAGCCTAGCGAAGCGTGTTACCCGGCCCACATTTGCAAACGTAAATGTTTGTATTGTGAAGAAAACGTGCCACATTCAATGAAACGCTCAAAGGTATGTTTCTTACTAAAAATCCAGAATATGTATTAACCCCCTCAACTTTTTTTGCAGCAAACCTACAGATTCTCCAGTCCCATGGCCAGTGCGGATGTCGCACTTCCCCGCCTTGCAGTTCTTATTTGTAATTGAAGGAGGCATTCTCAGATGCATCGGCTAATGTATGGAAGCGCAAGCTACATAAACATTTCGCGCATTTTTTTCTGCTATAAAAATAAATCTACTCTGATGGGCTCCTACACTCAGTTTAAAAGGAGATGAGAACAAAAAACCGAAGCTTTTTCCAAAATTACATACAGTTGAACCCCTACATAAATGTGCCAGGCAGCAATTCTTGTTTTTTATAATAAATGAGATGCCTCTTATTAGCAGGGTACCTTTCCTATTAGTCCGTCTTTCACTGTAGGCACACTGGTGTCTCTTACGCCCCTTTGTCTCTTATATCAGTGTCTTCTATAAAAGAGTTCGACTGTATTTTTGGTTTTTGTTCGCTTTCACAAGTTTCGTTCCTCTACTTGGACCATAAAAAAAAAGTGAAGATTATATTTATAGTGACCAAGAATATACTCCAATGGCAAAACAGGGAGGCCCCAGCTGCTGTCTTGGTGGCCCGAAACGACACGGACGGCCACTAGGATTTCTCGCAGCGCCACTGCGCCTTTTCATGTGCGCAAGCGCATGCTGGCAGCGTGTTCTCTGGATAGCGTGGGCAGCGCGGGAATCACTCAGTGCGTGTGCGTGAGCATATGCATTAGTTTGGCGCGTTGAGCCAATGCCACCTAAAGAAACTTCGTCGAGGCCTGGAAGCTCTACCACATACATCAGCGGGCGACGACGCTGGTTGTGTTGTGCGCTGTGTTGGCGCACAACGTAACCGGCAGCGCGTTTGCATCAGCGTTTGAGTCCCTGCAGCATTACTGCGTTTCGACGCTGGACTAGTATCAGACTCTTCACAAGCTAGTGGGCATCCCATGCTAAGTTGGCTGTTGTAAGCAGAGCCAGAAAAGAGAATGTTGCGACATTCTCCATGTGCTGTCAGGCTCTTCGGAGTTGTGATGTGTGCTGCTTGTGTTTGTGCTCGTGTCCTTCGGTGAGTAACCAGATTACGAGCAGCCGCGATGCCGAGAAGTGTTGGGCTCACATTTCTGTGGAAACCATGAATGTACACATTGGGATTTTCGACTGACCAAGGCACGCGGAAGGCATGAATATGAGCTACCCTAAGGGATAGTCAGCCCAACAAAACATGAAAAAGTCAATGTGCTGCTTTTCTTTCGATTCATATATTGTGTTACATCTAGTACCGTGTTATTCCGTGTAACTTTTACCCATGCGCGTATTTTGAAGTATGTTAAGGCCAATACCAGAAATGGGAAGCATAATGCTCTCGCTTTATTGTCAGTTGCAGGTGTTCAAAAAATATTTCAGTCCACGTGATATAAACGCGAAGGCCAGCAACGGCCAGAGGGTGATCCTAGTGTACACGAGACATGCTTTTTTATTCTCCCGGTCCGTGAGCCCGCTTCTCACCTGTAGTCAGTGAGAAGCGGGCTGATCATCCTACTATTGGCCAGAAATCATCACAGACGTTTCATCCTACGTCCGCCACTGTGACATATGTCAGCATTGCAAAAAGCCAAAAACCAAGAGATTCGGATCTCTCGAGCCACTACCACCTGCATAACAACCCTTTGATTTTTCAGCACTTGACACTATAGATGGATTTTCAGGATACGGCTCAACAAAGAAGTTTATTTACTTGGTGATCGACCACGCTACGTGGTATGTCAGGTCATTTCCCCACAAGAACGAAACTTGCGACGCACACATTTCGTGCATCACCGCCATCTTTGCTGCAGGAAAGCCCAAGAAGTTCCTAACTAATTGTGGACCAGCTTTCACAGCTGAAAAATTCAAGCAATTTCTAAAACGCAATAATGTCCACCAATTGTTCTGTTCATGTCCTCCCAACACTCTCAATGTAACCCGGCTAAAATGCAAAATGAATGCGCAGCCACAGAAGTCTTGGGTCAAACATCTTTCGGATGTCGTCTATGAATACCACAGAACCCCACATGAAGTACCACGATATCCACCTTCGTACCTCATGTATGGAATCCCTTCATACGACACAATTTTAGATGCACCAATGGAGAGTGTGCAAGAAGCAAGGAAAAGTGCAATCAAGAACACGCTTGCCTACCATGAGAAGAACAAGATAATTTTGACAAAGAATTCCTACCACAAGATCTCCAACCTGGTGAATTGGTCCTCTAAGAAACACTTTGGCACCCGAACAAAAGATCACGAAAGCTCAGTTAGGTCATGAAAGGACCTTACACAATTCTTCGCAGTCTTTCCTGTGAACTATGAGATCGATGCATAACACTGTTAACCAGAACTACTGACATTTTGCGCATCAACAAACTGCGTCGCTACTATTGTCCCAATAAGTTGACGCTCTCTCGAGGGGAGGGAGAAACGTGTGACGTTTCACGGGTGAATGGGAGAAAGGAAGATGAGGAAAAGGAAGAGCCAGAATAAACTGGTGTTCTGACTGACGCCATGTCTCTCATCCGTTACACACACAACACACACACACACATATATATATATATTTATATATATATATATGAAAAGCAAGTGAAGGACGGGCAAAACGAAAACTTTTTATTTTTTCTATGTTTCAGCCGGGAACCAGCCTTCATCAGGGAAAACCCTGATGAAGACCGGTCCCCGGCTGAATTGTAGGAAAAATGTTTTCATTTTGCCCGTCCTCCACTTCTTGGTGTGTGTAATATATATATATATATATATATATATATATATATATATATATATATATATATATACACACGCATGCACACTCGCTAATCTAGCTTCCACCACTTAAGGTGTCTCACGCCCTTCCGAGATTTTCAGTTCGTTTTCTGTTATTTTACTTCTTATTTTTGTTTTTGGCAGAACCATCCTTGTTCCCTGCTTCAAAAACTCAGTTGACCTGGTCATCTTTAGTATGTATCGTTCGTTCATGCGCTTCAATCAAAAATCTACACGCATGGTTGCCACAGTGCTTTTAAACACCATGCGCCGTTTATATTTAAAATCTCTTTCACTTGTACTGATGTCGCTATAATGATAAGAGGTGAACGCTGTGCACATGTTACTTTAGGCATTGTGTCTTCACACTAAATGTATTCAGCAGTTTTGTATAATCATGTCGAATCACTTCCGATTGCCATTGCGCATGTCCCAAAACATTTTGGAAATGTATATAATGGCTACGAAAGCTGCATTACATGTCACACTGACGAAGGCTGGCCCACCAGCCACAACGTTTGTGATTATTAAAAGTGTTTCGTCGTACGTCGTGCTTTCTCGCTTCCGTGTGCACACACAATTAAAACCTCATTAATTTCGAACTCAGTTATTTTGAAATCCTGCTTAATTGGAAGGTCCCGTATTTTGCAATGGTCCGGTTAATTCGAAAACTTTGGGTGCAATGTGCCAGTTTGACATCTCGATTTCGTAGCAAATCCGCCGAAACAACGGCTCTTAATAGCCACAAGATAATGCAAAGTAGCGATACTAATAAGTGGTAGCCCAAGCATCCCATGCTCGCTACTTCCAGCACAAAAAAAAAGAAGAAGAAAACGATCTCGTGGTCAACTAAAACGTGTGCTTGTGGAAAATTGGATGTGCTTCACTGCAACGCAGCCGTGACGCGTGGGCAGCATATCGCATGTTTCTAGGAACGTCGGCGGGTCATGGTTTACTCATTCTTTCTGGGATCGTAAAGAAATTAATAAAGGAGAGTTTGGCCGAAATCGCGATGTACGCGAACCTCCGATTGCTGGTTTCTCCAGCAATTCACACCTTTGCACTGCTGGCAGAGTTCGTGCCAGCAACACCTACTTCGATAACTAAGTTTGAAAGTATAAAAGATCCCTTTTCCTAGCCAGGACACATCACGAGTTTCGTCATACTGGTCGTTATTAAATTTCGAATTATACCTAAAAGAACGTGTGAGCGGTCGCATCATGACGTGTTGACGCAACGAGGTGCAGGCGTCATGCTGCCTACGTGTCACTACTCTGTGTTGCAGTGAAGATGTTTTGTTTTCCGCAGGTGCATATTTCAGTTGATCATGCCGCCCCCCCCCCCCCCTCCGCAACGTGTTTTTTTTTTTTTTTTCAATAGCTGCAACGAGACCCACCGTTCTCCTGTGTTTCCGGCAAAATTAAGACAAGGTATTGTTGAAAAACATAACCCTTGAAGCCGCAAGCTAGCCGGCACAGCAAACAATGAGCACTGATTACTTTGGACAGTTCTAAGCTCCTCGCATCTCACTTTTTGAATGTTCTGTTCATTTGAAAACCTGCCTAATTACAAGTTTTCTCGCAGCCCCAGTGCCTTCGAATTAACGAGGTTTTACTGTATGTATGTATGTATGTATGTATGTATGTATGTATGTATGTATGTATGTATGTATGTATGTATGTATGTATACACAGTAGACGCCCTTTAGGACCAATTCGAAGGAACCAGTATAATTTGTTTGTCTTATCAGGAGTTCGCTTTATCAGAAGTGTCCCCCAAAACCAAAGGCTAACATGGCAAGTGCGCCCAGGTATGTTGCTTGAAAACACTGGAGTATACTTACAATGGGCAGGAAAAGAACAAGAAAAAGCATTTATTTGGCTCAGCTTGATAAAAACTATGCTTTCAAGTAGAGTACTTGAAATACACCAATCTAACGAGCACTCGATTTCGCAAGTTCTTAATATGCTCATGAATAAATTGCTACCACATTTTAACAGTGGAACTGTCGCAAGACTCTATTTATTTATTATTTATTTATTTAAGACATACTGCAGTCCGAAGACCAAGCAGGTGGGCAGGGATTAATTACATAGAAAGCATCAATCCGCATGGTAAATTGGTACACAATTCTGAAAACAGTTCAACAAGTGTGAAAAAAAAAAAGAGTAGTACACAAAGAAACATAGCGGCACAGTGAATGTTTAAAATATTGCAGAAAGTACACGCTTTTCAAAATCCGACACATCACGCGCCGAAAACACATCAACAGGCAATTTATTCCACTGCTCGATTGTGCAGGGAAAGAAGGAGTGCTTAAAAAGATTAGTGTGTGCAAAAATTGGAGTTATATTGTGCTCATGGGTGCTTCGAGTTGAACGAGATAAGCGGGGCTGAATATAAAGTCCTGGATTAATATTGAATTGTTGGGAATTAAGCAAAAACAGAAATTTTAGACGCGCAACCTGCCTCCTGTGTTCCAGGGTCATTATATTGTTGTTTTCCATGAGAAGCGATGGAGAAGCTCGGCTATGATAGCTGTTAAAGACGAACCGGACTGCCTTTCATTGCACCATTTCTAATTTGTGAATGTCTTTTTTAAGGAATGGGTCCCATGCTGCGCTTGCGTACTCGAGTTGCGGCCTAACAACGGAATTATAAGCTAGCAATTTAAAACGTGGAGGAGCGGCTTTTAGTTTGTGCCTGAGGAACCCGAGTTTTCTGGAGGCCGATGCGCAAATTTTGTTAATGTGACTGGACCAAGTTAGTCGGCTTGTTATAGTAATTCCTAGATATTTATATTCGTCTACTTGTTTCAGCGTGTGGTTATTGAGCCTGTAGGAGGACGTGAATGCATTTTTTTTGTTAGTTACCTGGAGCAATACTCCTCTGTTTTCACGATTAGAAGAAGATTAAAAGGAAGAGACAAGATCAAGTCAACAGACTTTTTTTTTTTTTTTTCATTTTGCTTTCTCTTGTTCGCCTGATCAAGACTAATGTTTGTTGCGCAGAATTCCCGTCATTGTCGATTGCTGTGAGAGCTCGTCTTAACAGAAAAGGCGTATTACACAGTTCGTCTTAACCAGAATATATTTGCACCGAGTCTATTAGAAACCAAACAAACATTCCCGAGTTGTTTGTCTTAAGCAGGAATTCGTCTGAACAGAGTTCTTCTTAGTCTTAGAGGGAGTTCACTGTATGTGTATATATATATGTATATATATATATATTGCCACGCTGTGTTGGTAGCAGAAGACGAGAGCGAAGAAGTGAATGGCGGCTATGGCTGAGTAAACAGTCCTCTACTTCGAGTTCCTGCCTATCGTTTCCTCTCGTGACAGACTGGTGGAGGTGCTGGGTACTGTACTGCAACGTCTTATGCCTGCTGGTCCTGAACCAGAAGCAACCACCGCCAGTACACCAGGGTCTGCTGATATCTATCGAAGCAGCCGCCGCCTTCAAGGACTACCACCACAGTACCGCCCCTTGGCAAGTTCCGTGAGGACAATGTTTGCCACATCCGCAACCCAAACCGAGCATGACCCACTCGCTAGCGTACCCTGTGTCATAAACACGCCTCGCACACCCAACCCATTCCATGGTGATGCCGGTGAGGATGTCGAAGACTGGCTTGACCATTTCGACCGGGTCGCTGCCATCAACGACTGGGACAATCACCGTAAGTTGAAGAACATGTATATCTCCCTCTTAGACGCGGCAAGAGTGTGGTATGAGAACCACGAAACTTCATTCACAAGTTGGCAGGAATTCTATCGGCAGCTTCGTGAGGTGTTCAGTAACCCCGAACGGAAAGAAAGAGCGGAGCAGGCACTTTCTTCGCGGTTTCAAATGCCGAACGAGAGTGTCGCCATGTTTGTCGAAGAAATGGCGCGATTGTTTCGACGGGCTGACCCCCACATGCCAGAAGACAAGAAAGTGCGCCTGCTAATGCGAGGCGTAGAGGAGCAACTTTTCGCGGGCCTTGTGCGCAACCCTCCTACGACAGTGTCCGAGTACATACGTGAGGCCACAATTATGGAGCGCATGCTTCGGCAGCGGGTGTCGCAGTATGAGCGTCAGACTGCCATGTCCGCTGCGTGCTCGCTTGTACCAGGAGGTGATAACAGGGAGGTCCTCACAGAACTCATACGGCAAGTTGTACACGAAGAACTTCGGAAATTTCATGCAGCGTCTCCTCCCAGTAGTGCTGCTCTTACGGACGTCGTTCGTAACGAAATCAGGCAGTTCGTTCACTCGTCACCACCATCGCAAGTCGAAGCTCCCATGCTTTCCTACGCGGATGCCCTACGCGTCTACGCCATCGACGGCACATTTTGCTCATCCACATGCTGGGACTCCCACACGCTTTCCAAGTCCAGCCCATCGCCTGCCTTCTCAGGCCGATTTTCGTCCTGGCCCGAGGAAGTCCACCATCTGGCGTGCACCCGACAATCGTCCTTTGTGCTACCATTGTGGTGAAGTTGGACACATGTACCGCGACTGTTACTATTGACGAATAGGCCTACGCGGATTCCACCCAGATGCACGTTGCCCACGCTACGGTGAACGCCCACAAGAAATTGCGCATTACTTGGAAGGTAGTCATCACGCTCCTGTCCCGCCGCGACGACAGTCACGGTCACCATCACCCCGTTCGTCCACATCAACGCACCGCGCACGACCCACCTTTGGGTCCCCTGGTGTCAGTGGCGCAAGTCCACGCCGGGGAAACTGAAAACGGCGACCTCCGGAGGTGAGGTCACTGCCACGCGAACCGAAAAATATCCTCCGCCGCTGCCTTACGACGTGCCGTTAAAGCCTGTTTGTGAAACCGCCAACAGAACGTCCACTGCCATTACCGTTTCCGTCGACTGTTATCCGGTGACTGCGCTTGTCGACACGGGAGCTGATTACTCGGTGATGAGTGCTTCATTGGCCACCCGTCTACACAAGGTGCTGACAACGTTGGACGGCCCTCAACTAATCACCGCTAGAGGACAGCTCGTATCCCCTATAGGAAGGTGCACCGCCAGGCTTGAGATTTGTGCGTCGGCTTTTGTAGCATCATTCCTTGTACTGCACAATTGTTCTCGGCCGGTCATTTTGGGCATGGATTTTCTGCAAGAGTATGGAGCGATAATTAATCTGCGCGATTTGTTCGTCAGTTTTGTTAACTGTGTTTCTCCAGATTCCGGCATCGAGAATAAACATCGTGACGTGGCCTTATGCGTAGTCGATGATTGCGTCACGTTTCACGTTGCCACCTCGCAGTAGTATCTTCGTGCTTGTTGAGTGTCCACAGGAGCAGTCGATTACGTGCATCGCCGAAAGTAACCTGACGTTATTGCTTGATCGGGAAGTGGCCATTGCTCGAAGTCTCGTTCAACTCCAAAATGGCCAGACTACGGTTTTAGTTACGAACTTTGGTGGCGAACACAGGCATTTTGCGAAACGCACAACCATAGCTTACTTAAAGGCATTGGATGATTTGGACGCTTTCCCTTTAATTACGACGATCTCGACTGAGAACAGCTGCGATACTGACGTGACTAGTCGCCTCAACGTCAATCGCCAGTTAGAAGAACCTAAGAGGGCAAAGCTCCTCAGTCTCCTCTCATCATTTAGTGACTGTTTTGCCACTACTTCGAAAGTCCGACAGACTCCTCTAATGAAGCAAAGAATTATCACTGAGACCAACGTGCAACCCGTGCGCCAACATGCTTACCGCATGTCGCAGAAGGAGCAAGATGCTATCCGTCATCAAGTGAAACAGATGCTCGACGACGACGTAATTCAACCATCGACTAGTCCTTGGGCGTCACCAGTTGTTCTGGTTAAAAAGAAAGATGGTTCATTACGATTCTGCGTCGACTACCACAAACTGAACAAGATAACGAAAAAAGACGTATATCCTCTTTCTCGTATTGATGACTCCTTGGATCGCCTGCGACACGCCCGTTACTTCTCTTCCATGGATCTCCGTAGCGGATATTGGCAGATTGAAGTAGATGAACGGGACCGAGAAAAAACAGCGTTTATTACACCGGACGGTCTCTATGAATTTAAAGTTCTCGCTTTTGGCCTGTGCTGCGCTCCAGCAACGTTACAACGAATGATGGACACAGTTTTTTGTGGCTTGAAGTGGTACTCTTGTTTAGTGTATTTAGACGACGTAGTCGTTTTTTCTACGACTTTCGAACAGCACATTGAGCGGCTTGAGGCGGTTCTTCTGGCTATTCGCACTGCCGGCCTCTCTCTGAAACCGGAAAAGTGTAATTTTGGATATGAGGAACTGAAATTTCTTGGCCACATTGTCAGCACCAGTGGTGTTCGCCCCGATCCTGACAAAGCTATGGCAGTTGCTTTGTTCCCGATACCGAAAAGAAAGCATGATGTACGCCGCTTTTTGGGACTTTGTGCTTATTACCACCGCTTCGTGCCAAACTTTTTGAAAATCGCCGACCCTCTACAACAACTCGTCAAGGATGACGTCGCCTTCGTCTGGGGTCCCAAACAATCCGGCGCTTTCCGCGACCTTCAACAACACCTACAAACGCCACCGATCCTAGGTCACTTCGACACCGAAGCAGACACAGAAGTCCGCACTGACGTGAGCAACCTTGGCCTCGGAGCTATTCTCGTGCAATATCAAGATGGCCTGGAACGCGTCATCGCCTACGCTAGCCGCACGTTGTCATCTGTGGAGAAGAACTACTCGACAACTGAAAAAGAATGTATGGCGGTTGTATGGGCCATAACGAAATTCAGGCCCTACTTGTACGGACGCCCCTTCCGAATCGTAAGTGACCACCACTCTCTCTGCTGGCTAGCGAATCTGAAAGATCCTTCGGGCCGTCTCGCAAGATGGAGCCTTCGGTTACAAGAGTTTGATATAACGATGGTTTACAAGTCTGGCCAGAAAAATACCGACGCCGACTGTCTTTCCCGCGCACCCGTCGAGGTCGCTGAAGAAGACAATGATGAAGACTTCAGCTGCCTTGCTATTCTCGCATCATTAAACGTGGCTGAGCAGCAACGCGAAGACTTAGAATTGCAACCGCTGATCGAATACCTTGAGGGACGTCGCCCACAACCCCCACATCAGTTCGCGCGTGATTTGTCTTCTTTCTGTCTACGCCAAGGCATCCTCTACAAGCGCAACTACGCATCAGCTGTCCGTCGACACACTCCAGTGTCCTACAACTCGTCACCACTGGCTTATCGTGACGTGAGCCAAGGGCCTTACAACGAGCCGAGGGCCCCAGCTCCCAATCCTCCGCAGCCGTAACCACAGTCCAACGTGCCTATGCAAACAGCGCCAATGTACACTCCGCCGACATATGCGTCTTGGTCGCAAGGTATGCCCACCAGTCGACCATTCATTCGTAAGACGGACTTGTGGCGCACCGTCGACCGTCGACCACTTTGCTTTCATTGCGGAGAAGCCGGCCATATTTTCCGCCATTGCCCGTACCGTGACCGTAGACATCATAACTTTCTACAAACCTTCCCTCGTGCCTATTTCGATAACTGCCGTGACAGCAGTGCAGGCCCGCAAGCACAGCAACCCGAAGTGCCGTATCATCGACCCCGCTCTCCTTCACCTGCACAAAACTCGCCGCCGCAGCGCAGGTACTCCGAGGTGGTCCGGGGCAGATCTCCTAGCCCTCATCGGGGAAACTGACCGCTGCGACCTTTGGGGGGAAGGTTGCCGCCCGTCGAGATGCTAACACACCCCCAACATCTTCTCTATGACGTGATATGACGAATGATACCACGGATCGTACTACGCACGATACCAAGGACGATACGACGTCACCGACATCAACGGAAATCGTAAGCGCCAATCTAGACATTTGTATAGACGGACGCCCAATAACAGCACTGGTAGATACTGGTGCGGACTTCTCTATTATCAGCCGTAAACTCACCGACTGCCTAAAGAAAGTAAGAACAATATGGACGGGACCAAACATTAGAACCGCAGGGGGTCAATTGGTGACGCCGACAGGCAAATGTACGGCTCGAATTAATATCGGCAGTTCAGATTTCGTCGCTACTTTCGTAATTTTACCGGAGTGCTGCAAAGACCTGATCTTGGGCATGGACTTCTTGCGTGAATACGGTGCCATTATCAACATTCCTGAGAGATCGGTTACGTTTTGGACGGCCCCAGATCAAGTTTTGGATGTGCCCTGTACAGACCAGCGACGTCAGCCTTTGCGTGTCTTCGAAGACGACGTGACCATCCCACCGCGGTCGAGTGCACTCGTGGCTGTGACATGTGACACGTCGAGCGATTCTGAAAACATCGCCGAGCAAATTCCAGCACTGCTATTCAGCCATGGTTTATCGCAAGAGGCGTCGTAAGCATAAAATGCGGACACACGCACATCCTTATTACGAACTTCAGCTCTGAATGCCGACATCTAACGAGGGGCATGGCAGTCGCGTATGTGGAAGAGCTCGCCGAGATGACAGACTGCCTAACTCTTGAAAAAGATAATTCAACTGATCTCACCCCTGCACCTCTATCTGTTGATATTGGCCCAAGTTTGCTGCCGGCGCAGAAGCAAAGTATCATGCAGCTTATTAACAAGTTTGAAGATTGTTTCTCTTCCATTTCCAGGGTCCGTCAAACGCCGCTGACGAAACATCGAATTATAACGGACGACATGACCAGACCCATCAGGCAAAACCCGTACCGGGTAGCTCCGCGAGAACGTGAAGCCGTTGAAAAGCAGGTGCGACAGATGCTTGAAGACGACGTTATTCAGCCGTCGAAAAGCCCTTGGGCTTCGCCGGTTGTAGTTGTGAAGAAAAAAGACGGCACCTTACGTTTCTGCGTGGATTACCGCAAGCTGAATCAGGTGACAAAAAAAGACGTCTACCCACTTCCACGTATCGACGATTCACTCGATCGACTACGGCACGCGCATTATTTCTCGTCGATGGATCTAAGGAGTGGGTATTGGCAGATAGAAGTCGATGAAAGAGACCGGGAGAAAACAGCTTTCGTGACACCTGATGGCCTTTTTGAATTTAAGGTACTTCCATTTGGCTTGTGCTCAGCACCGGCAACGTTCAGCGGCTAATGGACACCGTACTATCAGGCCTCAAGTGGCAGACGTGTATAGTGTATTTAGATGACGTCATCGTATTTTCTGCCACATTCGACGAACCCGTCAGGCGACTGCACTCAGTATTTCAAGCTATCCGTTCCGCCGGACTAACACTTAAGCAGGAAAAATGCCATTTCGGCTTCGAAGAGCTTCTGTTCCTGGGGCATCTTGTCAACAGTGAAGGTGTGCGGCCTGACCCTGAAAAAATAGCTGCCGTTACGAATTTCCCAGCGCCAACTGACAAAAAGGCCGTCAGACGGTTTTTAGGACTGTGTGCTTACTACCGACGCTTCATTGAGAACTTCTCGCGCATTGCCTCGCCGTTGACTCGCCTTACCAGAGAAGACGTCTCATTCGTATGGAATGAAGAGCAGCAAAAACCATTCGACGAGCTGCGGCAACGCCTTCAGGAGCCACCAGTCCTCGCACACTTTGATGATGACACACCGACAACAGTGCACACCGACGCTAGCAATGTCAGCATAGGAGCTGTACTCGTGCAGTGGCAGGATGGCGCCGAACAAGTAATTGCTTACGCGAGCAGAACTCTTTCACGTGCGGAAGAAAATTATTCCACTACGGAAAAAGAGTGCCTTGCGGTGGTGTGGGCAGTTATAAAATTCCGCCCATACCTGTATGGTCGTCCTTTTAATGTTGTCAGCAACCATCACTCCCTCTGCTGGCTGACGAATTTAAGAGACCCTTTAGGACGGTTGGCGCGGTGGAGCCTGAAGCTTCAAGAATTTGACATGACGGTGGTCTACAGATCGGGGAAGCGACATTCAGACGCTGATTGCCTTTCTCGTGCGCCATACGAACCTGCGACGGCAGAAGATGACGATACAGCCTTTGTCGGAGTTGTAAACACGGCAACTGTCGCACAGCTGCAATGAGACGACCCCGAACTAGAACCCATAATACGTTTTTTTGGAGGGTCGCACTTCAGCTGTACCTAGACTGTTTGCGAGAGGGCTTTCGTCATTTTGCTTGCGCAACGACGTCCTGTATAAGATGAACTTCACGCCACACGGAAACGACTACTTACTCGTCGTCCCAACATCTCTAAGGAGGAAGTATTACAGGCATGCCACGATGAACCAACATCCGGCCACCTGGGTTACACGCGTACGTTGTGCAGAGTGAGGCAGAAATACTACTGGCCACGACTGACGGCAACTGTTCAACACTATGTTCGAACGTGCCTTGATTGCCAGCGCAGAAAAGTTCCACCCGTCAAACCAGCAGGCCTCCTCCATTCTATTGACGTGCCTGTTACTCCATTCGCTCAAGTCGGAATGGATCTTTTGGGCCCATTTCCAACCTCATCAGCAGGTCGCAGATGGATTATAGTAGCCACCGACTACCTCACTCGTTACGCTGAAACCAAGGCTTTGGAGAGGGGCACGGCAAGTGAAGCAGCCCGATTTTTCCTAGAGAATGTGGTGCTGAGGCATGGTGCTCCATCAGTGGTAATAACTGACAGGGGAACTGCATTCGGAGCCGAACTATTACAGACAGTTTTAAGACTTAGTGGCACATCCCACCGGCGAACAACGGCGTATCATCCGCAAGCGAATGGTCTTACGGAATGTCTCAACAAGACACTAGCGGATATGCTCTGCATGTACGTCGATGTGGAGCATAAAAACTGGGATGAGATCTTGCCGTATGTCACGTTCGCCTATAACACGGCTTATCAAGAAACAACAAGAACAGCGCCATTCCGCCTTCTTCATGGTCGTGAAGTCACCACTATGCTGGATGCTATGCTGCCGCACGAGTGCGAAGACGCTGAAACGGATGCTGATTATATCACTCAGCTGGCCGAAGAAGCCCGACAACTTGCACGCCTACGTATTAGTCGCCAACAGGACTACGATTCAAGGCAATACAACCTTCGTCACCGACCAGTCTCCTACGAGCCAGGAGAGAAAGTTTGGATATGGACACCTATTCGGCGCTGTGGCCTCTCAGAAAAACTGTTAAGACGGTACTTCGGTCCCTATAAAGTTCTGCGACGTCTCAGTGACATTGATTATGAGGTTGTTCCTGATACTGCGCACTCTTCAAGGCGTCGAAGGTATGCTCCAGAAGTTGTGCACGTGGTACGCATGAAGCCTTATTTCGCCGAATGAACTCATGCGTTTCCAACGAGTACAAACCGCTTTGATTATAAAGCATCGGGACGATGCTTTCTTGAATGGGAGGCTAATGTCACGGCTAAAGGCCGGGCAAGAAGACAGAGGACGACAAAGTGATGAGCGTGGATAGCACCTACGATTCCTCTGAGAAAGAAGAAGTCGAAGTGGCTGCTCTTTTGTTCTGTTAATACAGACCTCGTTTTTCTGGTCGCACCGTCGTCCTGTACTCTGTTATTTTCACCTAGCGACAATATATATATACTATATATATTGTAAAG
The DNA here is from genome assembly GCF_043290135.1 of Rhipicephalus microplus. Taxonomy (NCBI): domain Eukaryota; kingdom Metazoa; phylum Arthropoda; class Arachnida; order Ixodida; family Ixodidae; genus Rhipicephalus; species Rhipicephalus microplus. Next base: position 9,611,503 of record NW_027464589.1, read on the forward strand.
AAGAGGAAGTACTCCGGCGCAGAGGCAGCAGCATCGAGCGTGCAGCAGAGGCTCGAGCTCGTGAAGTGCGGCTGGTGCATCACCTTATTAGCAACAACCTTTCCGCTCAATAAATCTCCTTTATAAAATATATACATGTACTATATATATATATATATATCTTTTTAGAGCGATGTTGAGGACTGAACACTCTTCCCCTTTATTGGCTGAGCCAGATCCCCCCAACCCAGGCCTAAGTGGTGATGAAGAGTATACATACCTGCCAAGTTCAAGGAGTGAATCTGGGAGATTTCCGCAACGAGAAAAGGGGGGGGGGGGCGCAGCAGAAAAAAAAAACAAGGACATACAAACAAACAAAAAACATTGCGAAAAACAAAAGGGGGTGGGAGGGGGGGGGTCTCAATTGCAAGCACCAACACCAGCGTTGCGGCCTTATAGTGGCTAGGAATAACCAAACACACGAGGGTATTTTTCACTAAAGTGGGAGTCTCAAAGAATCACACAAATAGTATAATCTATTTCAGTCAAACAACTCGTGTGCCTGAATGTAGGAACGGCGCAACCTAGTAGTAGTTACTTCGCAACTACGGAACTACGGAAGCGAAAAAACAAGGACAGAAAAGAGTGCTGACTTTCAACAAAAATTTTATATCGGAGTGGTGTACATATACAGGCGAAAACAGGAGAAAATTGGGCATGCGTAGAAGGGTGCAGGAACAACCCCTGCGATACAATGTCAGCAAAACTCTCGTCTCTTGATGAACGAGCTGAAAACAAATACACATGTAGCTTAAAAAGATCAAGATGCGCAATCTCTTTTTGCAACAACGCAACCAATGGGCAACTTACGTATTTACCATCAGACTTATTTATTTGATAAGCTTCAATTATCTCACGCGTGGCCTGCAAGTTGTGCTTGCTTAATATCTCGCAACGCTCAAAAACTGGCACGCAGCCGCAGTCTCGGCAGTGGATTCCGAGGTGTCCTTGAACCACATTATGCACATTATTATTGTGCTCTTTTGAACGATCATTGAGGCACCTTCCAGTTTGCCCTATGTATACCATTCCGCACGATAGCAGAATAAGATATACGACACCAATAACACAAGGCACAAAGCGCATTCTGTGTTTCACAGTGCATCTTCTTCTAATAGCAGCTGGATTATTCACCAGCTTACAAAGCTTTTAAAGCTTTTCTGGGGTGGAAAATACAACAGTAACCCCAATGCGTTTACCAATTTTTTTCAGCCGATGCAACGCGTTATGCAGATAAGGAACTGCAACACAGTTCATGGGAACTGACGCGTTTTGAGGCTGTGATCGCCCTCCCTGATTTTTAATTTGCTGCAAAAGTTTTTCCGCAAGTGCAGAAATCAGGGCGTTCCAGTAACCAGCACTTAAGAGGCGCTCTACCTGTGCTTTGAAACTGCACTGCATCGAGTGCAGGCATGACCTCTTAAGAGCGTTTACCAGGCAAACATCAATGATACACCTTTGTGTTCGCGTGTGTCTTCCTGGGACACACATGAACAGATGAAACGGCGTAGTTGGCTGCTGCAAAAGCGCGAGTCAAAGCTTTGCACACAACTAGTTTCTCTTGACAGGAACACCAAAACGCGCCTGGCCCCTTTTTATTGGGATAGCAGTTATATGGACAGTCCAGGCAGTTTTTTTTTTTTTTTTTGCTGTCGCCAACAGTGCGGTCCTTCACAATATATGTATATGTATCTATATATATGAACTCTCAAAGGGAAAAAAGCCGCTCGCGCTCGGCACCGAGCTCGTCGCGATGCGCCGATGCATGTTTATCTCTCACGTGTACCTTGCCCCATGGATGGATGCCTGTGCGCGTGTGCTCATCCTTTGGTGGGGGAATCGTGTGCCTTTGACTTTCACTGAAACGAAAGCGCTAGTTGCCGGGCCCACAAAGGTCACTTTGGTCTCTGCACAGGCCCCTTTTGCAAAAACAGTGCCCTTTTCATACACAGAGAGGTATAACAACTGGGACACTTGTTAGTTTGTGCTCATTTGTACCTGTCATTACGTATCATGCATTGTTTTTGTCTAAACAGTGTGTTACGTGTCGAGTGGTAAACGTTTTTAGTTCGCTCTCGTTCTGTGAGTATCGTTTTCGTGCATTATTTGGGTGTGAGCAGCGCGCGGACCGTTTCCATCTGTTTGCCGTTCTCAGCGTTACATTCCAAGTTGTTGCTGTCGTATTTATTGCTTAGCCCTTGTGGCAAAACCAACTTTTATTTTTTACGTATTTACTGCCTTTAACCAATCGCTACGTGCTCTCGAAGCTCGTAGATCGCTATCGCGTTGCCGCGACCGCGGTATTGTGCGAGGCGGTTGCGGCAAACGGTAGTTCATTTTACAATCCCTATGTGCTTTGCTGCACATGGGCCTTCAAAACTAAGTCGTTTTATGCTATCTAAGATAGCATCTGCCGCAGTTTTGTACGCAGAGATTGCAGAAAGCACCATTGCGTTGACTGGTTGAGCGCACACTTTCGGGGTTTTGTCGGTTACGCCGTCGCCATACATAATCGTGTCAAGAGCGACCGCAGTTTCGTCCGCAGCGGTTGTGGCAACGACGATCACACGCACTGTAGAAGACAGTGAGTGCGCCAGTTGCATGCGTACTTCCGAAGCTTCGAGTACACTGCTCTCAGCCTTCGTTCGATGGTTTCCGTACTAAATTTCATATCACTCGCCGTGACTAGTAAATGAGTTCGGAGCATTCGAATTGAGTGCCAATGAGCATAGTAAAATTTAGCTGGCGAATTTCAAGAGTTCGTATCTGCCGCAGTTTCACATCACTGAGAGTGTACTGTACATTTACATGAACGCCTCCTATACTTATTTATAATAAAATGGGGTAGGTCCGAAAAGCCTGGAGCAGAAAAACCAGCTTTTTTGTCAATGCGGCCAGATCACGCACAGAAATTTCAACTTTCGGGAGATTTTCATGACAACCGTACAACCGGAAAAAAACAGTTGAAATCCGGGAGCCTCCCGGCCAATCTGCAGAGCTGGAAGGTATGAGTATATACAGATGAAAAGATGAAATGCATAAATAATGCTCACACTAATTCCCCCCCTTGTGCAAGCGACCAGGGCGGGCGCGTCTTAGATGGACATGGGATGCCGAATGAATGGTTTCAGATGCGAAACATGAACAATCTCCGACGCACGACAACGATGATATGAAGAAAACACGAGGGGAATAACGCGACAGCTCACTCGAAACGTTTGTTCCCTAGTTAAATAGGGCCCAATATACCAGAACTGACATTTGTTGCATAATCCTGGAGTACGAGTAGGCGTCCATAGCAGGACTTCATCTCCAGGACTGAAGCAAACAATGCGATGAGATGTGTCATAAAGATGTTTGCGATCTTGCTGACTGGCTTCAGTGTTGAAGCGTGTACGTTGCCAACATTCTTCAACCGTTGAGATTAACTGCTCGGATATGGTTGACAAGGCGCTATTCGGAACATTCAAGAAAGAGACGTCAATGGTGAATGTTCATGCGCTGCCGTACACCGTCACTAGGTAAAAAGGAGAGCAAACAGTGATTCGTTGGACAGTGTCCCAAAAAGAAAAATTATGTCCCAGTTGTCGTGGTGCGGTCCGATATACATCCATAACATGTCAATCAGTGTGCGATGAAATCGTTCTGTCAACCCATTAGTTTGAGGGTGGTAGGCTAATGTTTTGTGCACTGGGCCACATGTCCGCAGGAGATCTTCAATGATTGTGGACAGAAAGGTCTTGCCGCGGTAACTCAACAGGACACGAGGTGCATCATGATGTAACACAATGGCGTTGAGAAGAAAATCGGCGACATCTGAGGAAGAACCTGCATGTAGAGGAGCAACCTCTCCGTACCGTGTCATGTGATCGACTGCCATCACTATCCATCAATGACCTCTTGACGTGATTGGGAAAGGCCCGACTAAATCTGTCCCAACAATGACAAAACGTGTCTCGGCACACAAGATTGGCTGCAATAGACCAGCTGGACTCGAAGTTGGTCGTTTCCGCCATTGACACAAAGGGCAAGACACAATGTACTGGGCTACAAAGGTAGAGAAGCCAGGCCAGTAGCAACGCTGCCTGACGCGGCTGTGTGTTTTGTGATATCCCAACTGGCAATCACAAGGGTCGTCATGAGAGGCTGCGACTTTGTGATGTAGAGAACGTGGAAGAACTGGAACCAAGAGATGCCCATCAGTGGTGTAAACACAACGTTGTAGGACATTATTGTCTATCTTAAATTGCCCTATAAAAATAGAAGCTTGAGCAAGTTGGTATGGGTTCATCTTGGTATAACAGCGCACACGCGACGAGGACCAAGGAAAAGAACACAGACAAGCGCTGACTCGCAACTAACATTTATTTGGAAAAGAAATAGATAATGTGATTTTAACAATAAATACACGTTTTTCAGCAGTTGTCAAGTTCCTCTTGAATCTTTGTTAGAGTTGTTATCATTCTACCCGAAATCCACATTTATTAAACATGAAGAAAAATCTACATTCTAAAGAAAAGAATCTGTATTGGCTCTAGAGTGGCGCCTATCCTTTGTAAAATTTTTCTGAGCTTCGTGGACAGAAAGTTGGCAGACAGTTTGGAAGGGATGGTCAGACATGTTTTCCGTTAAGTCAATGATTATTTAGTGTTTTTCCATGGAGGTAATTATTTTCGAGATGTCATGAATATCTTGAAAGTGTTTCGTGAAGACGGCAGTGGCCTAAACTTTGCGATTAAGATTATGAAGAAAAAAGTTTTTCAACTCCTAGACCTGCAGCAAGAATTTTTACGTACTCATGAGTGTTGGCGCTAACATCCTCGTTTTCTGAAGCCCTTAACTTCTCATCAAATCATTCTAAAATAATAAAGCAGGGTATAGCCTTTTCATGTGTTCGTTCTGCAATGCGGAATTCTCGTCAGGATAAGCTACAAATAAGCTTTCATGAACAAGTAGCTAGACTTAAGCAAGCGGGTTACCCAGAGCACATCATTGCCCAAGCGTGCGAGAACATGCGCAAATGTCTTAAAACAAACTGAACACAGGAAGAGAATGAGGAACACCCCTTCAGAGCAAAAAAGTATACGGTCATACCGTATACTCACTGAGTGGCACATGGATTAAAAAACGTGGCCAAATGATATGGCGTTGACGTTCTTTTTACGTCTCCTCATAAGCTTGGGTCCCTGAGCGCAAAAGTGCGAAAAAGCATTGCTAAGCAGAGCAAAAATAATGAAAGTGTTCATGGCAACTGTGGTATAAAGAACACCTTCCGATATACAGAATGTATAGAGGCCATTCTGTATTATATTCCCTAATCATGCGGTAGAACTTAAATTGGCTAAAGCGGAAGATGCATCAACGTTCACTTGCGAGAACATGAACATTGATTATGAAAGTGAAAAATGTGTTCCACTGCCGCTCATTGTCACGAATGCAGCTGCAAACCCTCATTCAACGAAAGAATGATACTGTCGCGTCAGAGAAATCAGCTAGCAAGAGAAGTGATTAAAGCCTTTCACATCCGAAGAAAAATAAGTGTGTCAGCATGCTGTCCATCGCACTGAGCAACGCAGCATTCAGCCATCTTTTTAGCACCTGCAGAAGACGGCTGCCACGAGCATTGAGAGCATAACACTCAGCGTGCGGTTAAACCGTTCCGTTAGCCCATTAGTCTAAGGGTGGTATGCTGTCGTTTTCCGATGAATGACGTGGCATTCTGAAAGCAGAGCTTCGACGACCTCGGAGAGGAAAGCGCGGCCTCTGTCACTGAGGAGTTCTCAAGGTGCGCCATGTCGAAGAATAAAGCGACGTAAAATGAAAGAGGCGACATCCTGAGCAGTAGCGCTCGGCAAAGCGGCTGTTTCGGCGTAGCGTGTTAGATGGTCGACCGTCACTTTAATCCACCGATTACCATCTGGTGTCAATTGAAGGGGGCCGTAGAGGTCGACGCAAACGCGATCAAATGGCTTGGCAGGGCACGGAAGTGGCTGCAATTCGCCAGTCGCACGTAGCGGTGTTGATTTGCCTCGCTGGCAGTCAGGACAGCACTGCACAAATTTGCGTACAAAATTGTACATGCCGTGCCAGTAATAGCGATGGCGAAGGCGTTCATATGTTTTGAACACCCCGGCGTGGCCAAATTGGGGATCATCGTGAAGAGAGGCGCATACTTGCGATCGTAAAGTGCGTGGAATGACCAATAGCTACCGGCGGCCATCAGGAGCATGGTTGCGTCGATGAAGAAGTTGATCGCGGATGGCAAAATGGAAAGCTTGACGTCGGAGGGATCGAGATACCAGAAGGTTGGGCGTGCCGGATAGATGTTCGAGAAGAGATGCGATCCACGGAACATGAAGTTGGTCGGTGGCAATCGAGTCAAGATTTAACGATGACAAGATCTGGAGGCACGTGTTTTCGCACGTTGGATCTGGTGGCAAAGGTGAGCGGGACAGGGCGTCAGCGTCAGAGTGTTTGCGTCTGCAGCGGTATACGACGCGAATGTTGTACTCCTGGATGCGGAGTGCCCATCGCGCAAGGCGGCCAGAAGGATCTTTCAGCGTGGAAAGCAGCAAAGCGCGTGGTGATCGGTTACTAGATCGAACGGGTGGCACTTTCCAAGCACCCACACCAGAGCGAAACGCTCTTTTTTTGTCACGCTGTAATTAGCTTCCGCTTTCGTCAGAGTGCGGCTAGCGTAGGCTACAACGTATTCTGAATAGCCGGGCTTTCGTTGAGCGAGGACAGTGCCTAGCCCGACGCCGGTGGCGTTGGTGTGCGCTTCGGTACGAGCCGTCGGGTCGCAGTGGCGAAGAATAGGTGGGGAGGTGAGCAGACGGCGCTGAGTAGTGAAAGCAACGTCACATGCAGGGGACCAGGAGGAGAGGTTCACGTCACCGCGAAGAAGCTGGGTTAATGGTGACATGATGGATGCAAAATTGCGAACAAAGCGCCAAAAATTAGAGCATAGGCCTAGAAAACTGCGAAGTTCTTTCATGGTCGTCGTCTTGGGAAATTCTGCGACTGCTCGAAGTTTTGCTGGGTCTCGTAATACGCCGTGCTTCGACACGATGTGGCCTAGGATGACGAGCTCGCATGCAGCGAAGCGGCATTTTTTCAGGCTAAGCTGCAGGCCAGCGTTGGTCAGACAAGTCAAAACGTACCCGGAGCAAAGGAGGAGCGTAGGAAAGTCGTGCGAGAAAACCACGACATCGTCGAGGTAGCAGAGGCACATATTCTACTTGAGGCCACGTAGCGTATTATCCTTAAGTCGTTCAAACGTGGCGGGCGCGTTATAAAGTCCAAATGGACTGACGTTAAACTCGTATAGTCCGTCAGGTGTTATAAATGCAGTTTTTTGGCGATCGGTTTCCGCCATTGGAAATTGCCAGTAGCCAGACCGCAAATCTAGCGACGAGAATTCTGCTCCGTGAAGGGTGTCAATGGCGTCATCAATGCGCGGCGAAGGATATACGTCCTTGCGAATTATCTTATTCAAACAACAAGTCCACGCGAAATTGGATAGATCCGTCTTTCTTACGCACCAGAACGACAGGAGACGCTCAGGGACTGTGAGATGGCCGAATGACGTCTCTACAAAGCATATCTTCGACTTGATGGTTGATGACGCGGCGCTTTTCAGTGGAGACATGGTATGGTCTTTGACGCAGTAGCTGGTGTAGGCCAGGGTCAACATGATGCTTGACTTGCGATGTGCGGCCTAGTTGAGGTTGCGACACATCGAAAGAATTCCGGAACTCATGTAGAAGGTAAAGCAGGTTGGCATGTTCAGTGGGAGTGAGGGTGTCGCCGATGGCGCTGGAAAACGTATCTTTGGACGACTCCTCGAGGGCCGACAGTGATTTTGGGTGGTCACAGTAGCCATCCGGGGCATCAACCAAAGACGAAGAGTCGAGATCCTGCACGCGGCCGAGACATTCTGCCGCAACCAAAGTGACAGGTGTGGAAAGCGGGTTGAGTATGAACATATTGCTTCTTCCGGCGGCAAGATCAATCGTTTCGAAAGGCCGCGACAGCGCTTGACGACTCGTGATGATATCGGAATGCATAAAAGAGACTGTAGCGTCAGTGTAGGCATTGCATGAAACGGCAACAAGTGCAAAATTTTCAGGTTTCCACCTGAATATCAGTATCTTCATGCACGTACAACTTCGTCGGCTGATGAAGAGCGTCAAGAAATAGGACATCACAAAAGGGTGAAAACTCAACTTCAGCGCGTGCGCAGTCGATGACGGCATTATGGCGGGATAGGAAGTCGCACCCGAGGATGACGTCATGCGAACAGACAGCGAGGACAATAAACTCCACAATGTAAACAATGTCTTCGATGGACACTCTTGATGTGCAGGCTGCAAAAAGCGTTACTTGCTGTGCACTTGCGGTGTGGACTGACAGTCCCGAAAGCGGCTTTGGGACTTGACGTAATACACGGCAGACATTAGCGGCAATAACAGAAACAGCGGCGCCGGTGTCCACAAGGGCGAAAGTACAATAACCTTCTACAGTTACTGCGACAACGTTAGCAGGAGAGGGGCGAGGGCTTAGACAGAAAATGGCGCAGTTCTTGCCTCTTGAACTGCGGTGCTTAGTTTTCCTGGTCAGAAGGTCTGGGTCGGCGACGCATGGGGGAGGGCAATCACCGACGAGGAGAGGGTGCGCGCGGCGTCAGGAAGTCGGGGTCGTTGGGAGGGGCATAGCGAGATGACGAGACCGGCCCGTATTGCGCGATGGGTTGGCTGCCGGGTTGCGACGATAGGACATAGTCGCCGAACGTATGAGGTCGACGGCGGCAGTAGCGGGCAACGTGTCCCGGAGTGAAGCAGGCGTAGCATATCGGTCGGTTATCGGGTGTCCTCCAAGGATTGCCGACTGGTGGTGCCGCCCAAGGTGCAGTATAAGCAGCCGGGTGTGCGGGCTGTGAGCGCGAGGTGTAGGGTGGTTGCTGAAGCCTACGCATAGCGTCTGCATATGTGAACGACGCTGCTACAGGCTGCATCTTTTGCGAACAAGCGACAGGAGGAGACACAGGCTGCGCTGCATACATTAGGGGTGCTGCCACAGGCTGCACGGCTGGCGGATAAGCGACAGGAGGGCCTACCGACTGCGCGACACGCTGGCAGTGAACACGGCTGGATAGAGGCGGCTCGTGGTGCGCAAGAGGAACAGCTTGGGCAACCTCTTCCGAAATAGCAGTGCGAAGCGGGGCAGGTAGACTGGTGGTGGTCTCGTGAGCGAAGGGCACTAGGGAAAGTTGGCGGGCGACTTTCTCACGGACGAAGGCTCGAACTTGCTGAAGCAATGGTGAATTGTCAGACAGAGTATCGAAACTAGACAGTGACCCACCACCACGCTGAGGCTGCCGAGTCAGAGTGCGTTGCTTCTTCAAATTGTCGTAGCTCTAAAACAAGCTGACGACTTCAGAAACTGTGCTCCGATTTCTTGCCAAGAGCATTTGAAATGCGCAGTCGTCAATTCCCTTCAGAATGTGTTTGACCTTGTCAGATTCAGGCATGGAGTCATGCGCACGTCGACGACGTCCTCAATATAGCTGGTAAAGGTCTCGCCAGTCTGCTGAGAGCGGACGCGCAAGAGCTGTTCTGCCCGCTGCTTGCGGACAGCCGGCCAACCGTACACTTCAGCACATGATGTCTTGAAGACGCTCCATGTGAGGATGTTGTGTTCGTGGTTGTTAAACCACCATTCGGCAACGCCAGCGAGATAAAATATGACGTGGCCCAGCTTGTCGGCTTCATCCCACTTATTGTTGGCGCTCACCAGTTCGCAGTGCTCGAGCCAGTTTTCGACGTCGGTCCCATCCGCATCGCTGAAGACCTTTGGGTCCCGTAGCCTAGGATGGCCAAGGCAGTTGAACTGGGGCGAAGGCGTCGATGTAGTGGCATTGTCAGTCATGACATGCTGTAGCGTGCGGCTTCGCAGCTCCAGGGTGTAGCAACGGGGATTAACAGCACCTTCCACCAAATGTGAAGAAGTTTATTAGCCGTTAAAGACAGCAACGAGACAGCGTGAAGAACCGTCCAGCGATCGGCACAGCAACGAACCGAAGCACGAGCAGAGAGAGCCGGGTGTTGGCAATGCTGCTTGCTGCAGGCACATCTTTTTCACAATAAATTAATATATATATATATATATATATATATATATATATATATATATATATATTGCAAGGGAGTTTAATAGCGACACCAGGTGATAGGCAGACAGCCGGTAGGGAAACAAATGCTCGGACAGTCCAGCGTCTACAGCTCGTGCACCCGCTCGCGCTTCGCACTCAGCGATGGTCCCACTAGTCATTGCCTTGTGAATTCCCCACTACAATGCCCCGGCGACAAGACGAGCCATCCTGGCCACTCAAGGTGACGAGAGAACAGGAGGGTCGTAACAGGGCTTGAGACGACTGACGTGGACCGTCTCACGACCAAGGCGGCACTTGTCCGTGGACGGCTTGAGCGGTTCAATCACATAGGTGACAGAAGAAGGGTGCTGTATGACGCGGTAAGGGCCCGTATACTTCGGTGCAAACTTGGGAGTCAGTCCAGGAGAGTGGAAAGGCAGTCGGAGCCACACGAGAAAAGCGACGGGGAAGGTATTGTGAACAAGATCATGGTCGTGGCGATCTTTTTGGAGGGCTTGGTTATCGGCTGTGAAGGACCGTGCAAGCTGACGACACTCTTCAGCATGTTCGGCCATTTCAGAAACTGGGCTGAACTCGGAGGCATCAGGATTATATGGCAGAATTGTGTCGTGCATTGCATAGGTCACGACCATATAAAAGAAAAAATGGAGAAAAGCCTGTTGTTGATTGAATCGCCGTATTGTAGGCGTACGTCACGAAAAGAAGAACACCGTCCCAGTTGGAGTCGTCGGAATCAATACACATAGCGAGCATGCCTCTGAGGGTTCTGTTGAAACGTTCCGTTAGGCCGTTCGTCTGAGGGTGGTAGGCTGTTGATGTGCGGTGTACCGTACGGCATAAATGTAGGAGCTGCTGCAGAACTTCACACAAAAATACGCGACCTCTGTCACTCAGGAGCTCCCGTGGTGCACCATGACGAAGAACAAATCGGTGCAAGATAAACGTTGCAACGTCACGAGCGCCAGCCGAAGGTAGCGCTGCCGTTTCGGCGTACCTTGTCAGATGGTTGGCAGCCGCAATCACCCATCGATTACCACCAACAGAGCACGGTAGCGGGCCGTATAGGCCAATCCCAACACGGTCAAATGGGCGTGCAGGACATGGAAAAGGCTGCAGTTGACCGGGTGAATGAGGAAATGTCTTGCCCTGCTGACACTGGGAACATAAGCGGATGTGTTTGCGTACAAACGTGTACATACCGCGCCAGTAGTAACGTTGGCAGATCTGCTCATACGTCTTTAGCGCACCGGCGTGTGCGTGTTGCGGTTCAGCATGAAAATATTTGCAGTTATCAGACCGCATATGGCTGGGTATGACTAGCAGCCATTTACGACCCGCCACTTGATAGTTGCGACGGTATAACAGGCCATCCCGTATGGCGAAATGCGTTGCTTGGCGGCGAAGAGCACGCGGGTAACCGGAAGTTGATGCGTCAGAAAGCATATTCAAGAGCGAGGCAATCCAAGGGTTCTTCTGCTGCTCGGTTGGCATGTCTGTGACACTGACGGCAGAGAGGGGAAGGTCAAGGGCTGATATATCCGTATCATCAGATTTCAGGGGTGATCGTGAAAGCGCATCTGCGTCAGAGTGCTTTCGCCCCGATCGGTAGACGACGCGTATGTCGAATTCCTGGAGGCGTAGTGCCCAACGTCCAAGGCGGCCAAAAGGATCTTTCAGAGAAGCCAACCAACAGAGTGTGTGATGGTCAGTTACCACATCAAAAGTTTGGCCGTACATACAGGGGGGAAACTTGTTTAACGCCCACACAATCGCGAGGCACTCTTTTTCCGTAACAGAAAAGTTGGCTTCTGCCTTAGTGAGGGCGCGGCTGGCATAGGCGACCACATACTCCGTAAAACCTGGTTTGCGTTGCGCGAGTACTGCACCAAGGCCGACGCCACTTGCATCCGTGTGTACTTCGGTTGGCGCAGTAGGGTCGTAATGGCGCAGTACGGCGGGTGGTGAAGTAAGGAGTTGGCGCAGTGTTGCGAAGGATTCGTCACAGGCTGCTGTCCAATTCGAAAGATCTGCAGGGCCAGCAAGCAGTTTGGTGAGTGGAGCGATGATGGAGGCAAAGTTCCGGACAAACCGACGAAAATAGGAGCACAAACCCACAAAGCGCCGTAGTTCTTTAACTGTAGACGGATTGGGAAATTCGGCAACAGCACGAAGTTTGTCAGGGTCGGGAAGGATGCCGGCTTTCGAGACAACATGACCAAGTATGGCGAGTTTAGCTCCGAAGTGACATTTCTTCAGGTTAAGCCGAAGTCTGGCGTTTGTAAGGCACTGTAGAATCTTACGCAGACGAGTGAGATGCGAAGTGAAATCGGGTGAAAAAACCACAACGTCATCAAAATAGCACAAGCATATGTTCCATTTGAGACCGCGTAAAATGCTGTCCATCATTCGCTCAAATGTGGCAGGCGCATTGCAGAGTCCAAATAGCATTACGGTAAATTCATAGAGGCCATCCGGTGTGACAAACGCCGTTTTTGGACGATCAGACTCAGCCATTGGGACCTGCCAATAACCCGAGCAAAGATCAAGCGAGGAAAAGAATTCTGCACCTTGGAGACAATCAAGAGTGTCGTCTATGCGGGGAAGAGGGTAAACATCTTTCCTGGTAATGTTGTTTAGGCGCCTGTAGTCTACGCGGAACCGGATTGAACCATCGTTTTTCTTGACGAGTACAACTGGGGAAGACCAAGAACTACAAGAAGGCTTGATGACTCCACGCTGTAGCATGTTGTCTACTTGTTCTGCAATTACGCGACGCTCCGACGGTGACACACGATAAGGGCGCTGGCGCAAAGGAGTACTCTTTCCTGTGTCAATTGTGTGCACAACGGTGTTCGTTCTTCCTAGCACCGCTTGGGGAAAGTCAAACGAACGCTTGAATTCGTGCAACAGGGTAACAAGCTGCTCTCGTTGAGCCAGGGCGAGATGGCTGTCAATAGAAGAGTGAAATGCATCGGTAGACACGCTGTTCAAGGCAAAGTGAGGATCCAACACGTTCAGCTCCATATTCGGCTTGGTGTCAAAGAAATCAACAGGCACGATAGTACCTTCATCGATAAGCTGAATGTGAGCAAGATGGAAAGTCAGCGCTGTACCGTGTCCTTCTATCGCTCCTGTCCGGGTGTTTCGCGCTGTTAACCACGATGAAAGCTGAATGTGGCCGAGCGTCTCGTTGCGGCGCAAACTGAGGGGGCACGAGTTGGGATTTGAAATAAATATCTCAGTAGTGTCTTCACAAAGCTCAAGAACAGCGAATGGCAGCGATGTGTGGTGGCGGCTACCAAAGATGTCAGATGGCGTGAATAGGACGGTAGCGTCAGAAAGTGAAACACAGCAGGCATGGACAAACTGGGCGCTGAAAGGAGGAAGGTCTATGTCCGTCGCGACGGCAAGGTTAGCCACACTAGATGCGGCCGCATCAACAGAAGGCGCATCACGAAACGGTAACAGCTCCACTTCGGCCCGAGCGCAGTCCACGACGGCGTGATGACGTGATAAGAAATCCCATCCTAGGATGACATCGTGGAAACATGAAGCCAACACATAAAATTCAATGGTGTACAACACGTCTCGAATAACCACTTTTGCTGTACATGCCGCGACGGGCTGAATTTGTTGGGCGCTCGCAGTACTAAGAGAAACCACGGGAGAAAGCATCGTCACTTTACGAAGAGAGTGGCAGAGTATTTGACTAATCACAGATATCGCGGCACCGGTATCGATGAGTGCGAGTATTCGGACACCTTCGACGATTAGATCAATAAGATTGGCGGGAGACAGGCGAGGACTTAAACGATTAGACGATGATGCAGCTCGTGCCTCCGCAACTGCGGCAGTTGGTTTTCCGTCTCAATGGAGGTGGGTCGTCGATGAATAGGCGATACAGGACGCCGACTTGTTGAAGGTGAAGGCGAGCGGGAAGTAGAACAACGAGAAGCGAATGTTTGGGCGCCGGAAACAGCTTGCGCATCGCGTTCGTGAACTTCAGGTGGTACGCGAGGCACGTAGTATGGAGGCCTAAAGGAATAGTCACGATATCTTGATGCGTTGACTGTGAAGCGCCGACGACAGACGTGCAACGTGACCTAGAATTCCGCAAAAGTAACATATGGGCCGGTTGTCAGCAGTGCGCCAAGGATTTCCCGTGTGCTGCTGTATAGCTGGAAACGGCGCGGTGGACGGTCGCACAGGTTGTGGCGTATACATTGGCAGACAAGGTGGAGGCATTGCCGCGACGGCCGCATAAGTCAGTGCTGCGACAACAGGTGTTGGTGGAGAGGCAGGCGTAGGTAATGGCAACGCCTCGAAGACCTGCTCCTGAATAGCCTGTCCGATTGTCGGCGTTAGGCGGTTCGTTGGTGCTTCGGTGGTTGGCAGATAGGAGAGACACAAAGCTGTCGTGCGACCTCTTCGCGTACTTTTAAAAGAAATTTATGTAGCGCGAGGCGAAAAAACGAGCACAGGAAAGAATAGACTGAGAAGACAGAGCGCTACTAGCAACAACATGTTTATTTTCGACCTCGAAGCCGCTTTTAAGCCATAATCGTCAGGCGAGCAAGCAGATAAGCACGTGTAATTCAGATACATGCACAACAATGCAATCTACCTACAAGAAAAAACGATAAATAGGACAACAAAAAACCTCATAGATAAAATCACGTATCACTGCGTACGCAGGAACGCCAGTTCCTTGGGTGACAAGGCAATTGAAGGCTTGCTAATACATACACCTTCAAGAGCATCAATAAGTTCGGCTTTTATGATCAACCAAGTCATCTCATCCTTATGTCGACCAACAACGACGTGACAGACCTGTACTATTCCCTCCCCCATCCACAAATGCTCAAATGTGTTGGAAGTAGCATTGATGAATTTGGCGCTGTTAAATTTTCTTCCGAGTCTGGTATATCCGCTGATAATTTCCTTACCTTGTTGGAATTTTATCTTACTTCGACATTCATTAAATGAAACAATGATATTTTTTTGCAAAAGCAGGGTATATGTATCGGCTCTTGCATCGCGCCTGTCTTGAGCAATCTGTTTGTGGCAGAACTTAATCGAATTGTGGCATATCGTCTCGCAGATACGACGGCTAAGAAAGTGTTCCGATATGTAGATGATTTTATTATTTTCATTGACAGCTCGGGGAAAATTTCCAAAGTGAGAGTACTAGTGTGTTGAATGTGTTTCGTGATTATCTTAAGCCCCTTGAAGAGACAGTAGAATGGCCTAGCGACGGACGAATAAGGTTTTTAGATTTAAGTGTTCAGTGTTCTGACAACCAGCTATGCTGGTGCTATGATCCGCGTGCTCAGAAAGCTTTACTCCCATTTCATTCCGGTCATTCCAAACCAACCAAGACAGCCATCGCGACGACTTGCCTCAAAAACGCATTCAACAAGTCATGTGCACACCTTATGAAGCAGAGTTTCCATAATCAGATCACACGTTTGCAAGGATCGGGCTATCCGGATCATGTTTTAGTTTCAGTTGCGGAAAAAAAGTTGAAAAGGATTCGTGCAAGGTCAAGCCAATCTAATGTCCATGTCGACTCACCGGCAAAATCAAGACGCACGGCCATAATTCCATATGTTCACCAGCTGTCACATAACCTTAAGAAAGTGGCACTTCGGGACAATATTAGGGTGCTATTTTCAGTAGGTGATAAACTTGGGAAATTGTGTGTGCTGACGAATCCGTCACGTGGGGAAAGGGTGTTGTGCACAAAAAGGCATACACACAAATTTGTGGAGTGCATTTCGTTCGTCATTTATCTTATTCTGTTCACATGTGGGAAAAAAATATGTCGGCCAAACCAGTAGGTGTGTGAATGAGCGACTGAGAGAACACAATTACAAGGCGGGAAAACTGCCACCAGAAGGTTTTCTCGCTCTTCACATTCACGCGTGTGGCTGTCGGCCTTTGTTCCAGAGTACAATCATTGTTGGTCGGCATAAAGATGATATGACTCGGTTGATCATAGAAGCCGAACTTATTGATGCTCTTGGAGATGTATGTATTAGCAAGCCTTCAATTGCCTTGTTACCCAAGGAACTGGCGTTCCTGCGTACGCAGTGATACGTGATTTTATCTGCGAGGTTTTTTTGTTGTCCTATTTATCATTTTTTCTTGTAGGTAGATTGCATTGTCGTGCATGTATCTGAATTACACGTGCTTATCTGTTTGCTCGCCTGACGATTATGGCTTAAAAGCGGCTTGGAGGTCGAAAATAAACATGTTGTTGCTAGCAGCGCTTTGTCCTCTCAGTCTATTCTTTCCTGTGTTCGTTTTTTTTCCTCGCGCTACATAAATTTCTATTAAATGTTTCACCAACAAGCACAGATCGCCACTCTTGTCGACTATTCGCGTACATATTTTTTTATCTGCTCCAGCAGGGAGCTGTCACCACCGACGGCCAGGGCAACGAGAGAGTCGTCTGCTGTCGTCCACCTCCGAACTGCTGCACATTGTTTCCAAATCTCTTCCAAGCTCTGGCACAAGGTCACAAGTTCGGATACGGTACTTGGGCCCTTTGCCAGCAACATTTCGAAGGCATCATCGTCTATGCCTTTCAAGATATGCCTGATCTTGTCATGTTCGGTCATCTCAGGATTAAAGCCCCGGCATAAATCGATTACATCTTCAATATAGCTAGTGAAGTTTTCGCCCTGCCTTTGTGCACGTCCGCGTAGGCGCTTCTCAGTACGCAGCTTGCACACTGCGGGGCGATCGAACACAGCTGCGAGGGTGGTCTTGAAAGCGGCCCAAGTGGTAAATTCAGTACGGTGGTTTGTGAACCACAGGCTGGCGACGTCTTTGAGATAAAATGGGACATACTCCGATTTCGAGGGGTCGTCCCACTTGTTGGCGGCGCTCATCTTTTCAAATAGCTGCAACCAGTCCTCCACATCTTGGTCCTTGGTGCCGCTGAAGGAGGGGGGATCTCATTGGCGCAGGGTGGTAGGCACGATGACCAGTTGAGATTGGGCCGTGCTTTGCTGAGTGGTGCCTTGCTCGGTCGTCTGATCAGGCATTGCTGATGCAGTGGGCAGCTTCCGGCTTAAAAGTTCCAGGTTTGCGTACCCAGCACACTTCCACCACTTCGCAAGGGGGTTTAAGCGACGCCAGGTCATAGGCAGACAGCCGGTACGGAAACAAATGCTCGGGCAGTCCAGCGTCTACAGCTCGTGCACACTCAGCGATGATCCCACTAGTCATTGCCTTGCGAATTCCCCACTACAATATATATATATATATATATATATATATATATATATATATATATATATATATATATATATATATATATATATATATATATATATATATGGGATATGGCACAACGGGATATATATATATATATATATATGCATACACACACACACACTCACACACACGCACACGCACACACACACACACATATACACACACATGAATTCATTACTGTATATACACAGCAATTCATTTCATTGCCCTAGGTGAAAGATTAATGCCACTTTCCTTTATTTTTAATTGCATCGCTCCTTAAGGTGTAGCTTAGCATAAACATGTAGTAGACTGCAGGACTTGACTATTTATTTTTACTTTCGAAACACTCGTTTAACATTGATGTGTCATCATGCCTAGGGTCTTATTTATCTAAAGCAAGAACTTAGGAAAAAGCATGGCTTCATGTTCATCGAGCCACAAATACACACTGACGCATATGGATCCTGAAACCTACCTCAAATTATAAATGACCGGGACACCCTGCCATCATCAGTTGTGCTGTGCTTCTCAGAAGAAACCTTCGAAAATTGCATGATAGCGACATTACAAATATGAGTGTGAATGCTTATGCTTGCTTATTTTTCAGCATAGTGTGTGTGTGCGTGTGCGTGTGCGCGTGTGGTGTGCGCGTGTGCGGTGTGTGTGTGTGTGTGTGTGCGTGTGTGTGTGTGTGTGTGTGTGTGTGTGTGTATTGTAAAACGCCACCCAGGACCCTCGCAACTTTTTTTTATTATTTATTGTCTCAAGTACGTGCCCCACAACCTAAACAGGAGTGGTGATGATGAGTATGTAGAGATGAAAAGATGGGATGCATAAATAATGCTCACACTTATTTTCCTTGCACACTTGAGCGGCTGAGACTTAGGTAGGAAGGGTACGGTGAACAAAGGGTTTAAGACATGAAACGTGGACTATCTCTGAAGCACGGTAACGACGGTCTGAGCAACCCTCGAGGAGAGTGACAAGGTAATTGACAGGAGATATTCGTTCACAAACAACATAAGGTCCGAGATACTGTGACTGAAACTTTTCACACAAACCTGGTGTATGAACAGGCGTCCAAAGTAGTACTTCGTCTCCAGGACGGAAGGTAACGTATCGACGAAAGCTGTCATAGCATTGCTTGCGGTCTGGTTGACTGGCCTCCGTGCAGAGTTGAGCACATTGCCGTGTGTCAGCAAGCCTGCAGACGATATGTTCTGGCGTAGTCGTGGACGTTTTTGTCGTTACATTGAAGAAAGAGGCATCAATGGATAATGTCGGCGCCCAACAGTAGACGAGGAAGACAGGTGAATACCAGGTGGTTCGTTGAACAGTGGTGTTGTGTGCAAACGTTACGAAACGCAAAATTTTGTCCCAGTTAACGTGGTTCGGTCCGATATACATGGATATCATGTCGATTAGAGTCTGGTGGAATCGCTCTGTCAGGCCATTTGTCTGCGGGTGGTAAGCGGAAGTGGTCTGATGAACTGTGCCACAAACTTTTAAAATTTCGTCAAGAATTGTGGATAGGAAGGCCTTGCTTCGGTCATTCAACAACACGCGAGGTGCACCATGACGCAACACAATGACTTCTAAAAACAAGGCAGCAACGTCCAAGACAGAGCTTGTGCATGGGGAAGCAGTCTCCGCGTATCGTGTGAGGTGGTTGACGGCTGTGACGATCCAGCGGTGGCCCGCTGGCGTTGTGGGAAGTGGTACAACAAGGTCTATTCCGACAACGGCAAAAGGTGTATCGAGACATGGAATGGGTTGTAATAGGCCAGCAGCAGCTGATGTCGGTCGTTTCCGGCGTTGACAAAGTGCGCAAGAAGCCACAAAGGTAGAAAGACCAGACCAGAAGAAACGGCTCTTAACACGGTTGTAGGTCTTTTGAAATCCTAAGTGTCCAGCTGACGAGTCGTCGTGCAATGCTTCGAGAACTTGTTTTCGCAGCGAACAGGGAAGTACTGGCACCCCCCCGATGCCCATCCTCACTGTAAGTATAGCACAGCAGTAGATTGTTCTTTATATTGAACTCGAAGGGCCATCCAGTGGCATGAGGAGGCTTTGGCGAAGCAATTGAGAAAAGGAGCGGATGACTCGTCTAACGAACGCGGAGGCACCCGAGTAACTGTCGTCTAGTCGGAGCACAACATCCTCGAGGTCTAGGCTTTGAGATTATCGGACTCTAATAGCCATAATCTTAAGATGGGGAACATCTGTGCCCTGCGAGGTTGGGGACTTTTTACATGCCGGATGTATAAATAAATGTCATTTGTCTCTCTCTAGCTTGAACTGCCGTAACTGACGACGTAGTCTGGCATTAGGTAGAGAAGGCGAGCCATTCAAGTATCCGATGATGCGGTTATAATAGGAGTCGTCACTCTCTAGCTTGAACTGCCGTAACTGACGACGTAGTCTGGCATTAGGTAGAGAAGGCGAGCCATTCAAGTATCCGATGATGCGGTTATAATAGGAGTCGTCACGTTGGCATGGGGCAAACTGAGCACTGCTCTTTAAAGATAGCGGCTCAGCAACTGCCAGGGGTGATAACGTGAGTGAAGAGGAAGCCGCTTCATGACATGAGGGGTATCGAGGATGCGTGGTTGGAGATGAAAGTGGCAGAGAGCAGCAAGAGAGAGCGTCGACATCCTGATGTTGTTTGCCAGACCTGTAGACAACGTCAAAAGTGTACTCTTGAAAACCGAGTATCCAGTGACCGAGGCGCCCAGACAAATTCTTCAGTGAGGACAACCAGCATAGGTCATGGTGTTCGGTAATCATTGATTGATACGTGGGTTTAATGTTTCAAAACCACCATATGATTATGAGATACACCTAGTGGTGGGACCTAGTGGAGGGCTCCAGACATTTTGACCAGCTGGGGTTCTTCAACGTGCACCCAAATCTGAGCACATGGAACTACAACATTTCTGCCTCCATCGGAAATGCAGCTGCCGCAGCTGGGATTGGATCTCACGACCTGCGGGTCAGCAGCCGAGTACCTGAGCCACTAGACCACCGTGGCAGGGCAGGTTGGTAATCACAGTGAAGTGGCATCCACACAGATAAGGTCGAAATTGCTGGATGGCCCAAACGACAGCGAGACATTCCTGCTCTGTTATTGAGTAGTTCTGCTCCGCAGGTGTTAGTGCGTGGCTGGCATACGCAACTACTCGCTCACGTGAAGTGTCGTCGAACAGGAGGACAGCACTGATTCCGTGGTCGCTAGCATTTGTGTGCCGGAAAGTGGGTGCACTCTCATCAAAGTGACAGAGAACAGGGTCTGATGTCAAAGCACGCTTAAGGGCTTGGAAAGCACACTCGCACTCGTCAGTTCAAGTGAAGGCTGTTCCCGACGCCAGAAGCTTGTGTAACGGCTTCGCAATGGCAGCAAAGTGACTGATAAAGCGGCGGAAGTAAGATGCAAGGCCCACGAAACTTCGCAATTGTTTTTGATTGCCCAGACGTAGAAAACTAATTACGGCAGCAACCTTGTCAGGGTCGGGTCGAACACCATCTTTGCTGACAAGGTGACCCAATACTTTGATGCTTGCGCTGGCAAAGTGGCACTTCTTTGTATTAAGCTGAAGGCCAGCGTTCGAAATGCACGTTAGAACTTCATCCATACGCTTAAGGTGCTGAGGAAAAGTAGAAGAATAAATTACGATGTCGTCTAAATAACATAAGCATGTTTTGCACTTGAGACCCCGTAAGACAGTATGTCATGTGCTCGTATGTTGTTGGAGCATTGCATAAGCCAAAAGGCATGTGAAAGGGAGACACGGGTCTTGGCGACGAAAAAAACGCCAAAAAAATCTATTTTTCAGTTTGGTGATTTTCGTTATCTTCATACCATCCTGCACCTGCCAGCGAAAAATGAACTCGAAATGACGTGTTGTTGAGCAAAAAGATTCATCCCAGCACTTGGTTTCGCTTACGAAATCGCCAAAAACCGTCCCCTGAGTGGTTAGCGCGGATCGCGCTAACCACTCAACAAATCGCGGCCATCTTAGTCTCGTTTGAAAGAGCTTCTGCTGAGCTTGCTTTCCCGCCAGAAATGAACCTTCAATGCTGCAGCCAGCCTGCAGTACCAGGCAAAAACAAGCGACAAAACCGTGCGGTATCATTGGTCCATAGCAGTCACATGAGTGAACAGCGGCTTGTGATTGGTGCGCGAGGATTGACAACACTGGTGATCATGCGCACGGCTGCAAACACATGCATTGTCACCGCCATTTCAGAAGTTTTTGTAGTTTTGCAATCGAAATCGAGATGCCGAACCGAGCTTGAAAGTTCCGCACACTTCACAAATTCAGCAAGCAATGGAAAAAATGTGCTGTGCAGCTCAGGGAGTCATCGCAGCCAGCGCAGGCTACATTGGCAGAGCCGAGCGGGACAGGAGACCGGCAGTGGCCGCGATGCAGCAGCCCGACACAGCGGCAGCCTTCGGTCGCTACAGCTTCTACCAGTGGCGACACGCGCTCAGAGTGCCATAAATTATCGCAACTGCCGACAAAGATGCCTGCAGATCTTGGCAGAAGAGCGCAACGAATTCCGCGATGAAGCAGCATTGCAACACAAGCGATCGCAACGGTGACCACGATATCGTCGGAATCAGCTGATTGCGGTGATAGTTCAACAAGATGCCAGGAAACAACGTCGCCACTTCTGATTAAGACAGCAGAAAAAGCTGCTGCAGCCGATCTCGCAGAGTGGCGGCGACTGCAACCGCTGCCTGCAGTACTTCAAGTATGCGCGGTTGAGCTGTGAGGATAGATGCATCATTTTTGACATCGGCTGACCGAGAACTAATCGAGCGTTGCGCCCAGCAAAAAGCAGCGCAACTTTCCTCAGTCTCGGCAACCGATTGCAAAATGAGTGTTCTCGCGAGTCAACGCGGCACCGAAAGTTCGTCGGCCCCAACGTATACCATGGTTGACCTCGACATGATGAAGAGTTTACTAAACGAACATTCTGCTTGCCGAATGTGCCGTCCGTGGTCAGTTGACCATCGAACGCGATGCGGGTGAGTACGGCGTAGCCGTTAAGCTGAAGCTCCACTGCAGCAACTGCGGAGAAGTTGGTTCGAAATGGAGCTCGCGACGGGTTGGTGGCAGCAGTAACTGCAACCCGTTTGAAATTAACGTTCGCACGGCGCGTACTGTTCAGACCACTGGGAATGATCAGACAGCTCTGAATGACATCTTTTCCCCTATCGGTGTTTCACATCGAGGCCTTCACACGAAAACGTATTAAGAGTACTTGAAAATGAAGCTCCATCCAGCAGCAATTGCAACCCGTTTGAAATTAACGTTCGCACGGCGCGTACTGTTCAGACCACTGGGAATGATCAGACAGCTCTGAATGACATCTTTTCCCCTATCGGTGTTTCACATCGAGGCCTTCACACGAAAACGTATTAAGAGTACTTGAAAATGAAGCTCCATCCAGCAGCAACGAGAGCTTGTGCCAAACATTTGACTAAGTGTGCCACAGTGGTAAAGTGCCTCTACAAAGACCTCCATTTTGGCAACCCCGGAAATATTTCCGTCTTTTTTTATGGAAGCTCACACACAACAGGACACACCTCTCACATTGGAATAGCCACTGTGATAGAAGTTTTTTCAGGTTATGTGCTAGACTATGTTGTGATTTCTTTTTGTTATTGTTAATATTTTTCTTCTGTCCCCTTCTCTCCTGTCTTGAGAAGCTATAAGAAGGCACAAAAATGTGTAAATAGTATTATGCCTTAAAAAAGACGGGGGTTCTCTTCAAAACGTCGGCTGAATAAACAAGTTATGTGAAAGCGCATCTACTTTTATACTTAAATATATATATATTTTTTTTCGTAACGTGAATTACATCACTGAAAATAATGCTGTTTATTTACTGGATTGTTGTTTCTTTGGAGTGGAAGAGTGACTTGACTTTGTAAAATTTGCTTCAAGTTTTGGGAACTACTGTTTACATTATGAGTATACCTGTATCTTCTAGAATGGCATATCATTGATGCACTTTTTGTTGTAACTCCCCTTTGTTGTGTTGCCTTGAAACCCAATATGTTACAGCCTTATGGCCAATGCGATTGTGAATAACAACAAAAAAGAAAAACAACATCAGAATTGATGAACGTTTTGTTGTTGTGTTGCCTTAATACCCAGTTCGTGACTCAATGGTATTGTGAATAACAACACTGCACACATCAGACGACAAGTCCCAAAGCCTGCAAAAATGACAGCCCATGCTCAGTGCACATTATTGCCGAAATGTTGCAGGATATCTCCTTAACCATATTGCGTGGTACTATGCGTCAAAACATGTAAACTTAGTCTTTTCAAGCTTCTTACATGTCACAAGATGCAGAAGTGCCCGTGTCACACTGCAGACAAGTGGTGAATACTTCGGCAAAAAGATCAACTATGTTGCGTAGTGCACACAAACATTCCTTTCCTTGCAGCATGGTTGAAGGCACAGGTCCCAATTACACTCCTCCCCAAGTTTTTTTGCAGTGTGACAGGGTTTCAATGGTTACGACGAGTCTCATTGCTCGGCAGAGGTCTCTCCTCAACGTACTGAAACCTCTTGGAGTGTTTTCACCTATTCTGCGTGTGTGACGTGAATAGTCATTTGAAAAGAGAGTAAATGCAAATGCAAGAAGGATAGAAGTCTGCGGCGTTTGCACACCCTTTCTTCTTTTGATATAGCTAAGCTCTCGGTTGTTTTAGTGCCAAGTACGAATAACTTCATTGTGAAGCTGGGGTTCAGTCTGAGACTGATGCAAGCCCCTTGGAGTGCCAGCTGGTCAAGCATCACCGGCCGAGCAGCACCAGAGCAATCCCTCACACTGACTATTCAAGGTACGTTCTCCTCTACAGACATCTTAGTCAAGAACATGGCAAGGAGAAGTGCTTCGTGATCTCGTTGAATTAGCCAAGGAGGAGGAGCGGGAGACTCAGCCCCTTCGTGGAGTGCACTCATCCTCTTCGTGCCTCCAACTCATCGAGCTATACTGGATGGAATTCACAAGCATGTACACTTCATTTAGGGAGAAACACTTTCATTACCAATGACTGTGCCCCAATCAGAGCGACGCCATCAATAATCTTCATCTCAAAAGAGAATGTCACGAGCTCTTTCAATGAATATACACTCCGATTGGGACCTATAGGGGGCACTTTGAAAGCCGCGCTCAAAGCCACTTGTGGTGCGGCAGGCGCGCAACGTTGAGAATCATACAGTAGACGGCAGTTCCCCCATTGCTATGGTGGCAAAAGTGCCAGTGGCCAGCACATTGGTTCTTTCGAGCAGGATTTATTAAGATATTGCAGAGAGACATTCTTCCGGAATGCCACTATGAATAAACGGGAAAAACAACATGAAAGCAGCCACCATTTTTCCATTACTGAGTGCCAGCGCTACCCATCGTCAGTATACTGACAGCGAATCCGTGCATCAGGTGTGTGCAATGCAAAATGCTTGCTTCATAACTCTCGCTGTAAGCAGTTATTTTTTCACACTTAGAATAGTACTGGTGCATGCCCACTACTTTCGTACTTACAAAATACTCCAAACATTTAGAAATATCAATGGCTCCCCTGCCACTCGCTGTGGAAATCATGGTGAGTGGCCGGTGGCCTGCTTGTTTGTTGCAGCTATGCGCTGCGGTGATTTTCAGCCACCGAGTCTCGTGAATTGTTTTCCTTGAAATTGTTGCAGCATCATCCTCACTCATCATATTCATGGTCTTTACCTCAATGCTCACACAGCTACGCTAAAAGCTTGAAGCGCAGGTGATAAAAAGAATGCGCTACGATTTCGACCAGAGATGACGTCGAAGCACCATTTCGTCTTTTTCTTCCCCTTGTAAAGTGGCGATCACTTCGGCCATGGTCTTCGGCCACCATGACGTCTCTATCACAGTGACATTTCTCACTACAACTTCTTATGTTCTTTCTGTTGCTTTTCGGAATTCACATCCGTCGCTACAGCGTAGGCAAAGCTTCGTTTCTCATCCTGTAGTTCTGATACTCTTCACCCTGCATCATTTCTTTCTAACATGCAGATTTTGTACTAATAATAAAAAAAAGGCTTCTGGATGAACCACTTCGAAGGATGAAACTCAATTTATCACTTCTGAGGGTTCTTTCCTTTTGGGTTACAGCACTAGGCTTTAGCCAATGAAGCGTTTGCGATGACAAATGCGATTTACTACGCAAGACAGAACAAACTGAATGCTAATCAAGCTTATTCTTCAACAAAATTAGTGTTTCTTTCGTGAATTAAGGTAATTACTTGTCTCTAAAATGATATATTCCTGAGCATACTGAGATTATAACAAATTCTTTTATACAGTCGCCAGCCAATTTTTCGGACCTGACGGGGACTGCGAAATAGTCTGAAAAATCGAAGTCTGACAAAATGGTCAAGCCATCAAAATGAAGTTTGTTAAGATCAGAAAAGCAAAAAAATATCCCCAATAATGCCATGCTCCATGATGTTCTTGGGGACAGCAATTTTGGTTCCATGCGGGCTACGGTAACATCGCTGGTAATTGCGTTGGCAATCGCTGCTGCCGACCACTGCGAGCGACAAAGTTGGTGGCTCCATGAAACCACGCAAAACAAAACTCCATGCTGGTCGCAAAAAGATGCATGCAGCTTCTCGCCTGTTCGGTGAAATTTAACAACACGGTCTGGGCTTCTTTTATCTGCACCAACATCACACACTACAAGAGCCTTTAGCATTTCGTCACTATCAAAACGCTACTGCTGCAGCCGCGATTGAACCCGTGTGTTTTAGGAGAACCGTGAACACGGAGTACTACTGAGCAACTGCGAACAGCAGTGAGCATGTGACACGCACGGGCTAAAACACATTTAGCACATCAATAACACGATCACGTGCGCAATGACGACCAGAAAAACAAATGCCCAGAAAATAAAAACAACCTACCGGTGTATTAATGATGATAATGAAGCTCACTGAAAAAGTTTTGTAGTTTTGCTAGCCAAGAAAGATCAGACATGGCTTCCGAAACTGTAAGATGTGGGCCCTTCTAATCTTGGAAGCCACACTGCCACTGCAAGCCACTGCAAGCCAAACTAGCCACTGCAACTAGCCACTGCAAGCCAAACTCAGCCTATCACACATGGCGGCTTTCAATTTCTAACAGTGTAGCTCAAAACGGCCGATTTAGTCCGGAAAATCAAACTTTGGTACATAAATTCGTTCAAAAAATGAATTAGTGAAATGGGGACATTGACAGTGCATTTAAGAAGTCAAATATCTAACAAGTCCCAATTTTTGGCATCACGAAAATTCATCGGTGACTCTATAGCATGGCATTGCCAATTTCATGGCCGATCCCGCGTGTTGAGTTGCGCCAGTTTAATAAGGGTAAAAAGTCTTAGCTTGATCCTTCTGCGTTTGCATAGCGCTCCTGGACGGCTAGTTGTGCTTACGATGATATGCTACGTAATTCATTTACCCCTTAATTGATGGTCCTATAGACCCAGCAAAGCACTAATTGACTACGCATTGCATTCTCCAATACTGCAAAGGGTAGATGGCGAGTTTATTATCAAGGTTCATTAAAGCATTTTATCAACCTTAAAGTGCCTTGCATAACTTTCTTTTCTCATCAGCTGGCAGCAGGAACATCACCTGCTGAGGTTGTTGATTTGATTTGATATGTGGGGTTTAACGTCCCAAAACAACTATATGATTATGAGAGACGCCGTAGTGGAGGGCTCCGGAAATTTAGACCACCTGGGGTTCTTTAACGTGCACCCAAATCTGAGCACACGGACCTGCTGAGGTTGTGTCCGAGACCAATTCAAACATGCAGCGGCAGAACGAGGACCGCAGAGGCAGTGGGAACCAAACACTTTTATAGTTGCTGTCACGAATTTATCTCGGGAGCGCTTGTGAAGGGTTGGATTGAGAGAGAGCCGCGAGTCGGCAGTAACATGGCAAACACAGTTTAATATTACACAAAATGGCAAACAATTAACACCCAAAATTGACTCCCAAAAGAGACATGCACACAATAATCAGCTATACAAACGAAACTTAAATATAAATCTGATACTCGCGGACAACTTTTCTTGGCAATGAAGGAAACCTACGGGGGGGGGGGAGGGGAGAGCTACTGCACATGAACTCCTCTGCCAAGTAGCCCGGTTCAACTTGTGCTGCGAATGATGGCCATGTTCCAATAATAACACTGCATTCAGTTTGCTACGTCTGATTAGACAGCCATTCGTGAGTGAAATTTGTCGCTGGCTTTTTCGGAGAGTCGTCAAAAAAGCTAGATCGCGACGAGCGCTCACCCATAGAGCAAGACGCCATTTTTACGGTGAGGTGTACGTAAAACGAGTGACCTTTTCACAAGTCAAAAAGCGCGATATGGCACTGCATGAAGTACAGTCAACTCCTCTTAAACAGAACTCGAAGGGGATCCATAAAACTGTTCCATTTATCAGAAGTTTCATTTAAGCAAAGTGCACTTTTTTAGTGTACCAAGAACTTTATTCCAATTGCACAAACCTTACCTTACTCATGAGGATGAGTAGGAGAAAAAAAAGGAGTGAAGAGTGCTTTGTTTGGCAAGCTTGAGTTGATTTTTCACAAGGTATGCACCCATGCCTGACAAACTAGCTAGAAATTCTGGACAAGCCTCATGCTCAAAATGGCACTGCAAAAGTTCAACAGCTTCTTTAGCTGACTGGTCTGGTGGCACCACTGCACTGGCAGTAGTGTCATCACATTAATCGCTGGAAGGTTGATCCTCATCTTGCACTCTGGCAATCATTTCCTTGACAGTCTCTTCATGATAGGTACGAACATTTTCATCAATCGATTCGTAGTTCTGCTGCGTGAAAAGGGCAGAGGGCACGACCTGTCTGAATACTATCTCAATGTTGGCATCAGCAGGGCTTTCTTCTTCAGCAGGTACTGCTTTCTTGCACTTGAAAGCCAGCATGGTGAAAGCATCTGTGTATTGTTGTTCCCTTCACTTGCTCCCAGGCACAAGCCAAAATGTGGATGGCTGCCAATAAATCTATGCTGTAGCAATTCCAGCTGCCTGCTCTAAGCAACATTTGATGGAGCAATTGTGGCGCTAATGAACTTTAATGTTCTGAATAACCCCTTGATCCATCAGCTGGATCACTGCCATTACATTGGCTGGCAAGAACTCCAGAGTGATGGCTTGGAGTCCTTGAACCTAACCGCGGGCTGGGTGATTATCCTCGATGAAGACAATCTTCCTGCCTTGCCTCGTAAATCTTGCATCGTCCTCCCAAGGCAAGTTTTCGAAAATGGCCATGGTAATCGATGCACTTCTGTTCCCATAGTATGTAACGGGAAGGTGTCTAACGCCTTTAAAACAACGTGGATGCCTTGATTTTCATATTACCAACAGCTTAAATTTCTCATCTCCTGCCATGTTTGCACCCACCAGCATAGTGGTGCCATCTTTACTGCGCTTTCTTTCACTACAGGCTTCGCCTTTGCAGGTAAGAGTTTTTGATGAAAGAGCCTTATAAAAAAGACCCATCTCGTCGACGGTGAAGACGTCTCGTGGCTTAGAGCTCATTGGAATTTCATTAAACCGCCCCTGTTGCCATTCGGTGCAAATGTCCCTGTTGACTGCACCACTCTCACCTGAGATTGCTTTGAAGACTAGGCCATAGCCTGTTTTGAAGTGGCTGAGCCATCCTTCGCTTAGGACAAAGTTTTGAACACCCATATGCATGGCGATCTCTCTAGCTTTCTGCTCGAGAATCGGTCCGCTTATGGGCAGATTGGAACTCCGTGCACACTTGGACCATAGAAAAAGAACTTTTTCAAGTTGTTCATAAGGCATCATTCGCAATTGCATCTGTTTAGATGTAAAGGTCTCATTTTTAACAGTGCCTTCAATCTTTTCTCCATCTTTCCAGATCCGCAACAGCGTCAATTTTGGGATGTATTTTTTCGCCACCTCAGTCTTGGGCAGGCCGCTTCAATCAAGCTCCTGAAGAATTTGCAGTTTCTTTTTCAAGCGAGAGTGCATGGTGCAGCCGCTTTCTTTTCATTGGGCTGAAATAACACCGTCATCCACCACGCTTAGCCACACAAATAGGCCTAATGCACAATTTACCTGCCGACTCGGCTCCCACAGCCACAGGCGAGAATGGCTATTGGATTGGCTTGTCTCGATCTCAAGGTGTTGCCAAGGTTGTGAGACTACCTTTGGCATGAGCGAGCCTATGCTGTGTTTAGAATTTGTACTGTTTAACCGTAGGTGACCAGCTAGCACTGTTTCAATTAACCGATGAATTTTACTACACAACACATAGAAATCCAGCCATACAAGCCCGTTAAGTTCTATAATTAAGGCATTTTTCTTCATGCAAATTTCATTTATTGGGACTCCACTGTAATACAATTATAAATGCGTCATTGGTGTGAGCGGCGTCTTCTTATAAAGAACAACCCGTAGCAAAATGAAGGGAGGTTTTTTTTTTATGATGTTCCCATGGAAAATATTTACACAATTGTAGGTACTATACTCTTCGGCGGTGGTACAACCCTGTTTGGCTCCGTAGCCTTCCCTTCATTGCCAAGTTGTCTGAGTAGAGTCAACTTCTATCCTTAGCCCTAATCTGTCTATTCGAGATGGTGCCTAGATGGCTACTCTCATGCGCTCCAACAATGGTATACCACTCTTACTGTTCCAATGCCACTTCCGTAACTATGACGAAGTAGTACCGTTGTCCAAGTCGTCCTGGAAAACGTTGCTGAGCGAACCACTAGACCTCATTGCCGGTTGGTACCAGTTTTTGTCGTATTCTCCAGGTCGGTTACGCTACGCCTAACTCGTCAATGGCGTCTTGACTGCGGTGTGGGCCGCATACATTGTCTTGAAGTGGAAGAGCTGTAGTCCACCCAGGGACTGCCGTGACAGGTTGCGGCCAGTCTGGGCAGCCTCATTCGATTCTTCCAATATCCATGGCCACTCTCCAAGCCTTTTCGCCGGCAGCCTCAGAACCAGGCGGTCATGCTGCTCCCATCGCCGTAGCGACACTAGTTTCCCACATCTTCGCAGTTCGGCGTCCCAACACCCAGTGCCAGCCAGCTCATCCTCTGGATTTTTTTTTTTTTTTTTTTTCTCGACACGAGTCGCGTGCCACGAGCCTTTTTCAAACCAATCTCTTCCATTTACATGTCTGGTGTGCGTGCCCTCTGGTGACTCTTTTCTCCTCGCGCACAGTTGCCGTTTGGCACACATCTCGTGCCTCTCCTTACTCATCACAGCTGCAAGGCCACGATCTACTTACAGTAGACTCCTCTTAAACGAAACTCGAAGGGGCAAGAAAATTTGTTCCATTTATGAGAAGTTTACTTTAAGCAAGGCCCACAAAATCAATAAAATATGACTACTTCAAAAGCAACAACTGTGGCTAACTCAACAAAAACATTTTAAAGTGCATAATACTTATATAGTTGATTATAAAGAAAAATGTTGCTAATATTGCTAACGGATATCTGTGCTAACAGCTGCACTTTTTCCAGAAACTATCTTAAAAATAAGACCATGCCGCTTTTTAAAACGGCTCAGACAGTCATTGCTAACACGCAAGTGCTCGATCCCCATGCGAGTAGCGATCTCTTTGGCCTTCTCTTGGAAAATGGGGCTGCTGATCGGGAAGTTTGCACTGCGCGCACGTTTTAATCGGAGAAAAAGGGCATCGTCTATTTTTTTGTAAGCCGCTGTTCTCATCCACATTCTGTCCGTGGCAAAGTTCCCAAGCTTGGCAGTTTCTTCAATTTTCCCTTTGTTTTTGAGTATCCTCAACAGTGTGGACTTGGGAATACTGAACTTCTTCACAATTTCTGTCATCAATAGGTCATTGCGGTCAAGTTCTCGAATCATTTTTACTATTGTTGCGAGCAAAAGTGCATTATGCTACCGTTTTTTTTGTTTTCATCTCAAGTTTACGAGGACATGAAAGAAAAAACATGGATACGAGATGGATCGTTTGCTGCTCGGCGTGCGCGAATATGTGCAATCGCTGGATTGGCTTGGCTAGGCTAGCTTCGGCATTTGTTTCATGGTTGCTAGACTGCCGTTGCCACTTCCGCCGTACATGGTTTTTGCCCGTTTCAGTTTCATTTAACCAATGTAAGCAGAAAAAAATGTTTCGATTACCCAAAGTTATTTATCAATTAATATATAGGAGACCAACCAAATGTTTCTAGATAGTTTCGTTTATGCGGCTTTTTCATTTAGGCGAGTTTCGTTTAATGGGAGTGCACTGTACTTCGCTGCCCAATGAAGGTGAGAAGAGTCGAGAAACAGTAAAACGTCGTTCCCACAGGATATGACGTATACCTTTTGGGGCAATCAACCACGCAGCAGTTCATGATTCCGATAAACTACATGCTAGCGGGCATTGGGACAGCGTTCGGTTCTGCTCGGGCTCTCAACGGCTGTCTGTTCGGATGGCCGCGGCGCATCACGCGAGTCCCCGTGCAGGAAGTGTATAGCAGATGTGTATTGTGATGAAACATAAAGGAAAAGGCGAGCACATACATATTCTTTAAGTGACAGATACCAAAATGTCAACTCAACCAGCTCTTCGTGTGCACATTGCCTCAACTCTATGTGGCTGGTCTTCCATCGCACTGAATCAGGTGTGCCACGGTGCAGGAAAAATACTTGGGATGTGGTCACTCGGCTCATAGTGCAACCAAATTTTGTGCTTCCTTACGCTGTTACATGACAAAAAGTCCCAACCATTCCACACGGCAGATCGTTCGGTGCTGTGGCACGTATTACCGAGTATTTATGTACGAATAGTGCCTGCCGTTGAGAACAAATTATTTCACTACATTATATCTGGGATTTCCCTTTGAAGACCAGTAAGCAACGCTTCTTTCTTATCACTCGAAGCTCATAATTGCAGGAATATTTACTGCAGCATTCTTTCCACTAAGAGACACCGTTGAGTACACAGTTTGCTCAAGCCACTTCTGTTTTCTTTGATTATTGACAACATTTTCAGTGACAAAAGAGGCCCAATATTTCATCTTAACTTTTTATATACTAAGTAATTAACAAGCACTATAAGTTAATACATTAGCAAATTATAATCTTTCAGCTCTGGGTAGGCAACAAGGCAATGTCAATACCATACCCTTTCAGTGATGCAAAATACGTTTCATACAATCATTATTCCCAAGAAAATCAAAGAATGGAAGAGTTTCGCACTAATCACAATGTGCGGTTATCTTTTCAAGTATTTTCATTTCATTTCATTTCATTTATTTATACTGTTAGCCCAGAAGTGGGCCGTTACAGGGTGGAGGTACAAACAATTATTTGCGAAAAAGAAGTACCGTACAGGTCTCGAGATAATTTCTCGGTATTATTGTGAGCAGCAACTCGAAGTTATACATAACAAGAAATGGAACACACATGCAATGCAATACATACGCGCAGAATACCACATGACGCATTTGAGGCGGCACTTTTGCACCGCGCTGAAGATTTGAAAGACAACTACTACAGTCTCATGCAACCAAAAAGTACACGCGCAAACCACAGTTATTCAGAAAATAAACGTTTTAGATTCTGTTCAAATGATGTAAGCGAGGAACAACCAATTATAGACTCTGGCAGCATATTCCAATCTTCAATAGCACCTGGAAAGTAACTAAACTTAAAGCAATCGTTACCAAAACCTCATTAACGCTGCTGTTTTCTAAGGCCTCAATATTGTTATGAGACTTGTAAATGAGGATTAATAAAAGTACAGTACTGGCACGCACTTGTCGTTGATCTCCTGAAATTAAACCTCATTAAAATCCTTGTTTACAAGTTCTGTGACAATATGAACAAGAAGCTCTTCAAATACTCTTTTCTGTGTTTACGACACTGTGCCAAGATGGCTTCTGAAATAGTTGTTGCATTCAGCATTTTTTAAATGTTAATTTGTCTCCATGGTCAGCTGTATGTTTGTTGATATTCTATATTGGCCTATTTATCAGCTTTATATTGCTTTATTATAACTGAATTTATGTTGATGTTTATATTCCCATTTAGCTTGCTATAGCTAACATTTTTAAACATCTAGAAGCAGGGGTCGTGTGCTTGAGCCGATGTTTCGCCACTTTTCTTCAAGGCTAGCCTTGAATTCTCCAAAGACTTCTGCTGCTGCTGCCCTCATTGTTTTCCCTTAAACCTTTTGTTGTGGAAAAGAGAGGGGGTCGGCAATGCTTCTTTTGCCTCGATGCATCTCTCTGCGCTTCCCGAGTGCAGCGGAATGCAAGAGAGGAACAAACTTTACATTGACGAGACGTGCTTCCACGAGCTCCCACTTATCAAACTAAAGGTCTCTCAACTGTCATTAGTAGTTTTTAGAAGTCACACATAGTGGTGATGCTGCCAGTTAAAAGCGCCTTCGACGTGGTTTGTGGACGGAGCAAACACTGCTCACTTGTTAACACAGACGTAGTGTGTCAAACCTCTTTCATTCTACAAGATATTATACTGCCATGCCTATACACCTTTAGTAGCTGGTATGGCATGCAAATGAATGCCTGCTGTGCAGCACATCGTTTTCCTGGTCGTTCAAAAGACGAAAGCAGACTACTACCTCTTTGCGCGCTCCAGGTCGTCATTAGATTGCTCCAGCTCCCGGATGTAGTTGTGCATCTCTTCCCTGGAGGCAGTCACTTCCTCCAGCTGTGCCTGCAGATCGTGCACCTGCCGAGAGCTCTCCTGCTTGCTCTGCTGAAGCTTTTCCTGCCCACAACAGATAAAGAGCCTGAACTCAAACTAAAAGTCACCAGATAGAACAAAAGTGAGACTATTCTGGAGCTATATTTACTTTATTATATTTCAAATATGCAAAAACAAAGAACGAGGTGCACAATTTTTCGGCTTTGATTGATCTTCGAGCTAAAAGTGAGCCGCAAAAAATTTTTTCTTTTATGGGTGGGCAAATATTCATAACTTGAAAAACTTTTAATAGTGTTTGCTACTGGATTAGATTCGCAATGAAATTTTTATTGTTCAAATTACCCAAAGAAAAATTGGCAGACCCCACGTACAGTGGGAATGGATGATATGCGAAGAACGAATGAGAAATGTTGATATGTCACTTTAAAATCAGCACAACGTTACGAGGTGGCAAATGATGCCGTACGTGACTTCCGTGTCACGATTGGTCGTGCCGTTTACCTTCGTTATCTATTCACGTCACGTGATACCAAATTTAGTATATGAGGAGCTAGCGAAACGGCCGCGAGCATGCTATGAGCGTGGTATGTTGTCATGTTCCTATATGACACGCGTGTCAGGATTATCATGTTTGCACCAGTCATATATTTCATCGTCCATTGACGTCACGTAACATCATATTTGGTATATGTGGAGCTAGAAAAACGGCCGCGAGCGCATCTTGAAGCGTCCAATATACTCCAACGTAGTGTTGACACATGCACACGCTGGGCACAGCGACGCTACATTAGCAAAACGCGAGCACTCTATAGTCTGACGCCAGGCGTGACCAGCGTCTGTCGGCGCGGCGCGACGGCAACCGGCGCGAAATGTGACATGCTGTATTCCGCGTCGATGCGTTACCAAGACAACACTGCCTCTCCCTCTTTGCGTGACGGAAGGAGGCCAGACGCGCTGAAACGCACATACAAGTATACGAACCGCGCCTGCGAGTATTCCTGCTTGGGCCGCCCTAGGCCTGCAGTATTGTATAAATAAATAAAAAATATGGAAGGACTGGCGCATGGCGTGGCAACGCCGGTGTGGCGAGACTTTTCGAAATGAACGACAGAGAGCACACGCACCATGTCATGTCGAAATACATTGGCGTCTTGACTGTGGCATGTAGTCATATTCTCAAAAGACACGCATCTCGTGATTATCATGTTTGCACCAGGCACATACCTTCGTCATTCATTGGCGTCACGTAATACCAAGTTCGGCATATGTGAAGCTAGCGAAACGGCCGTGAGCGCATTATCAGTGTGTAATTGTAGTCATGTTGTTACATGACACACATGTTGTGAATATCGTGTTAGGATGTGTCAGTTACCTATGTCGTTCGCTTGCGTTGTGTAATACCCAGTTCGGTACATGTGAAGCTAGCAAAAGGACTACGAGCGCATCATGAGTGTAGCATGTAGTCATGTTGTTAAATGACGCCCATCTCATGCTTATCATGTTTGCATCAGTATCGTACCTTCGTCATCCATTCAGGTCCCATAATACCAAATTTAGTATATGCGACGCTAGCGAAATGACCGCGAACACATCATGAGCGTGGCATGTAGTCATATTGTTACACAACACGCATGTCATAATTTTCATGTTAGGGTCTGTCGCTTGTGTTTGCAATGCAATCATGCCATACCATACCAGTTTTGCAACATGCCATGTGAACGAAACTACAAGAGCTGCAGGATCGTGAAACGGACATTCATGACATACATGTCATGATTTTCATGTTATGACTAGTCAAATATGTTCTTCATACAGTCATGGTATCGATACTATTATCGAAACGGCCAGGAGTGCTAAAAGTCGTAAGCGGCTAGCTAGCTAGCTAGGTAAAAACAGACAAAAATTCAGAAATATGTTCCCAGAGTGTGAACAAAAGACTTTACAAATATGTTTCCTACACAGTATTTTCTAGTATAATCAGCACTCATTAAACATCTAAGTATTGTTTCCTTAAATTTGGTGCAAAAAAAATTAAGTTATATAGTTGCATAGGTGGAGGTTTCTATTTCTATATGTGAAGGCCAATGTCTGGACTGCGCCTCTGAAGACTGACTTGGAAAGTGCTCAATGGGTGGGACATAAAATTGACAAACTCGCAAGCTGCAGTCGCGAGTTGGACATGCTTGTGTAGTATGACCGGTAGTCTCCAAAAAATTCGACTCGGAGCGTTTATTTTTATTCCTTTTGTGTACCCTCTGGTGAGCAATGTCAAGTCAGTATAATATATGTAGCTTGATTTGAGCTTACTTTATTTTGCTACAAAATTAAGTGTCATTATATTTTTATATAAAAGAAGTGAAATGTAACATTAATATATTGACCTATTCCATTTTCCAATTTAACTACAATGCCTATCTTTCGCATTACAAGAACTTGTAATGGGAACTCGTTCAAAAATTGGGAGAACGCGCTTTCGTTCTTATTGTAGAGGAACCTGTTCAACACAGCGCTTAATTATAAAAACGCGCGATCACTCTTTTGCTCTTTTTTTCACTACACTCTCCGTTGGTATACCCTTTAAAAGCCGCTATGCCCTCTCGCAGAGCACTCCTCCCAATCTCGCGCGGCATACGTCATCGCCGACGCACTGCTGGAAACAGTTTATTTCTGGTTAATGTGACTCCGTCAACTGCATGCTTGTTACCTGACCACTGTTGCCGTGCCAGCCCGTGCTCATACGAATCGTACCAGCATGGACCCTGCATTACGGGCGGCTGTAGCCGATTCGCAAGCCCGCGCACGCAAGCAGGCAACACAACAACCAACAACACGCAGCGTGGACAGATGCTTGCAGACTCCCTGGAAGTCATAGACTCTTGCTTGACCAATCACACCATCAATGCGCAGTGGGTCAGAGGTCCAAGTTTACGCCGTCACACGGAGGCTCACGAGGCCCGGAGAAGAGGAGAGATTGTTTCTTGGAATTTGTGGCACACTGGCAACTTATAGATCGGGACAGCAGGGGACAAATTATTGATCGGGACAGCATTCTGCACACAATGCATGTGTTTACTAAATATGTATCAGAGATGGTTTAGGGGCCCAATTAACAGTGGACCCTTCCGATTTTCAAGAGCTACTTCGTGACGGTACAGCCTGAACCTCCCTAAACCGGAGGTCTTAGGACGCAGTTGAGCAGCTGCTCTCCTCCCTTCCTAACCCCCTAACAAAAAGCACACATCTGCTCTCCGCAAGCAGGTTGCAAATTTTCAGAAGCATCTCGCAATCGCAGAGGCGATGAAGAGCGACGCCACCCCTTCAAGAAAGGCTGCCGACGCCCCTCATAGCACTCAAGGCAAGAGTAAGCGCGCTTGAAACTAACTCCCAAATATCCACATTAGAGACGCCAATTATTCCCACACTTAGTCCGGCACTCCACAAAATTAGCTTATGGAATCCATCCTAAGCATCATAGCTACTCAGCTGGCTCAACTCACCCACCCTAACTTTCGCGAGCTCAAAGCGTTCAGGTGCCAGAGCGCTTCCCATAATGAACCTACAGTATCTCCACTATGGACTTCTCTTCTGTCCATGTAGCGAGTAGCCAGGCTCTCACACCTCAAAACTATCAACTCCAGGAATAATGAGCTTCCACAGCCCAATTCGACCCCAATTCAAATTGAACAGAGGAACGCCACAGATTCAATGCACGCAATGAGCTATGCCTTTTCCTTACAACTCTTGCCAAATTACCTGCTGTGGTGGCCCTTCAGGAGCCTGGAACTCTCACCAACTAGTAACAGGAAGATGTGCAGAGCTGCCTCAGTACACACAAAGGTTACAGGGAGATTGACCTGGACCTCCTATATAATGATGACAATCCCTCTGCTACGCATACAGGACTCCCCAATTAACATGTACTGCTTCCCAAAGCTAGCGAATATCATCTTTGCAGATATCTTCAGCCACACCTTGAACACTGTGTAACAGGATCCAGTCATTATTGTGGAGACATTAACACTCACAGCATGTTTTGGTGGTGAAGAGAAACATAGATGCAAGTTGGTGAAACTTTTGTCCACATTGGGCTTCACACTTCCCACACATCTCGTGCAACCCACGCATATATAGACCTGTGGCACATACCCGCTTAGCAGGGGCACATACCCACCCATGAGTATGTGCCACTGTCTGGCGGGAAGTGTTTGACAACTTAGGCGACGTGATTGTTGACATTATTCATGTCTTGACCAGCGCGTCATACTCGTCAAACCATATTACCCTCCCATGCTAATTTTGGTTCAAGGCAAGTTAAGGGGATGACCACTAGAGCACTTAAACGTAAGCGGCTAGAGAGAGAGAGAGAGAGAGAGGGGGGGTCGGTCGGTCGGTCGGTCGGTCGGTCGGTCGGTCGGTCGGTCGGTCGGTCGGTCGGTCGGTCGGTCGGTCGGTCGGTCGGTCGGTCGGTCGGTCGGTCGGTCGGTCGGTCGGTCGGTCGGTCGGTCGGTCGGTCGGTCGGTCGGTCGGTCGGTCGGTCGGTCGGTCGGTCGGTCGGTCGGTCGGTCGGTCGGTCGGTCGGTCGGTCGGTCGGTCGGTCGGTCGGTCGGTCGGTCGGTCGGTCGGTCGGTCGGTCGGTCGGTCGGTCGGTCGGTCGGTCGGTCGGTCGGTCGGTCGGTCGGTCGGTCGGTCGGTCGGTCGGTCGGTCGGTCGGTCGGTCGGTCGGTCGGTCGGTCGGTCGGTCGGTCGGTCGGTCGGTCGGTCGGTCGGTCGGTCGGTCGGTCGGTCGGTCGGTCGGTCGGTCGGTCGGTCGGTCGGTCGGTCGGTCGGTCGGTCGGTCGGTCGGTCGGTCGGTCGGTCGGTCGGTCGGTCGGTCGGTCGGTCGGTCGGTCGGTCGGTCGGTCGGTCGGTCGGTCGGTCGGTCGGTCGGTCGGTCGGTCGGTCGGTCGGTCGGTCGGTCGGTCGGTCGGTCGGTCGGTCGGTCGGTCGGTCGGTCGGTCGGTCGGTCGGTCGGTCGGTCGGTCGGTCGGTCGGTCGGTCGGTCGGTCGGTCGGTCGGTCGGTCGGTCGGTCGGTCGGTCGGTCGGTCGGTCGGTCGGTCGGTCGGTCGGTCGGTCGGTCGGTCGGTCGGTCGGTCGGTCGGTCGGTCGGTCGGTCGATAGATAGATAGATAGATAGATAGATAGATAGATAGATAGATAGATAGATAGATAGATAGATAGATAGATAGATAGATAGATAGATAGATAGATACGCTCAAAGTTTCTAAAGTTCGCTAAGAAATGCTTCGCATTTAAAAAGCGAGACAGCAGTACTTGAAGAGCTCACTAGATGGATGGATGCACAGATGGACAGACAGACAAGTAGACGGACGGACGCACAAATGGGCGCACATATGACGGACTGATGCACGGACGGAAGGATGGACACAGGAATAGATGCACGAATGGGCACACATATGGACTGACAGATGCACGAACGGAAGCACGGACAGGTTGACAGACGCTTTGCCCCACTCATCATCTTTTCAATCTGTGGATATGCTGCGATTTCTTTTTTTATTGATGGATGCTATTAGCGAGGCTTGGGCTAAAACTGTCACCTTGCTGTGCATTGACGAAAATTACACTTCTAATGAAAATGTGTCTGTCTCGTCTACAGTGCTGCCACTTTCGCTACACAGTGGAACTTCGATTACACGTCTCCCAGTTCTGCGACGACTCGCTTTTTACGACGAATCGGTTTGATCCCGGCCAAATCCCTATAGAGATAATGTATTAAAAACCTGGGTTATACTTACCAACGCAGTTTTACGCTGACCACACATCTTATGACAAAATTCAGATTTCGTCCGAAAGAAAAAAACACCTTTACTCAAATAAACGTTGACCAATTATTCCTAGGTGCAAAATATGTTCCCCTAGGTTGACAATTTAAAAGTAGAGAGTGGGACAGATGCCTTCTTAGGATGGAAAACTTATTCTCCAGGAAGTTCATGCGCTTCTAAACACCCCGCGATCACATGTGTATGTATCCAGAATTGTTACCTAGTAGAGGTCTATCCACACAAAGTAGCTCCAGCCGGCCAAAAAACTGATATTTTCACACTTTCGGTTAGTGGAAACATTTCCTGGTTAACATACAGCTGATCTACTGCCCTTGTTGCACTCGCAGTCTCAGGCTTGCGGACGCATAAGGGCGCCACGCAGCTGTTTTCACTGCGAAAGATTACTTTCACTTGATGTCGACCATCACACTAACAGCAGGACATCACTGGTTGCACTTTACAAAGCCACAAATTCGTACACAACTGCGGGCATAGCTCAGTTGCGCATGAAGGCATTCTAAGCACACTTGTGGTTCATCGCCATTATGTAATAGCGATGACACTGTGTCCGATTATTCTCACGGGAGGCTATCGGCAACGCAGCTTCGGTTTCGTTTTCACACGCAGGCAATTTCCGGACACTATTTATCGGTAAAAAGATGCATGTTGGATTCCATTCTTTTTAAAGTTGAGGATAAGCATTCGCTCACACCTCTTTCAACAAAGCAAAGCTGTCATTAGCTGCTACTGGCAAGAATATTTAAATCGATCTTTCTAGCAGAGGCACGAGGTCATTCCATGTACTTATTCAGGCCGTCTGTACCCATTCTCTTGGGCAAGGCTGAGTGTCACTGCCTATATTCTTGATTTCTTTATGATACGATCGTTTCGCGTGGTCCCTTGAAAGTCGTATAATCACTGTTCCACTGTATACCGCAAGTACTACAGTACAGTTGAAAAAATACAAGCACTGTCCCTAACACCTTTGGTGGCCTGGCAAGGAGCTCCTAGCAAATGAGACACCAAAATGGCTTACCTGCAGTCCCTCGTTGTCGGCCTGCAGGCGTGTGACCATGGCCCGGAGCTCCCGGTTGGAGGCCTCGTACTGCTTCAGCTGGGTTTCCAGCTCAGCCTCCAGGTCGCGGCTGCTGGCCTGGAACTCCTCCAGCTCCAGCTGGGCCTCACACCACCTGCGTGCACAAGCTATGATGGTTACAGCCCGTTTAAAGGCAGACGTCAGTAAGTGGAAGAGCACTTAGATATTAGTAACTGATAGGGTCAAACATCTCAAAACCACAATATTGCAGCGGTTGAACAATGCTTATTTATCTACAGGCAACGATGACGTCGGCAGGCTGCACCACCTTTCGTTTTCTTCTTCCACTTCTTGCTCGACTCGAATGATTGTGAGACACGCTATAGTGGAGGGCTCTGGAAATTTAGACTACATGGGGTTCTTTAACATGCACCTCAAGGACACCGGGTAGGCCCTATATGCCTCATGCATTTTTGGTCGTTTCGAGGTACAGTTTTCTAATATATTCGCATAAGTCATATTATTTTCTTTTAATCTTACTGCTTTTATAACTGAGGCAGATATATTAAAATCTATCAAGTATTGGAATTTGTGAATTTTTTACCACTAAGATATAAGAGAGGGCACAGCAACTCCGCCGGCAACAGCATGCTGAAACCGCTGCTGTTTGTTTTGCAGGCATTGCCGTGGGTTACGCCTACAACTTCAGCGACAAGCACCAAAAACGAAATGATAGCGTCCGTGCTCATTCATCGATGCGGCATCGTGGAATCACCGTTCGCCGGCCGGCTACCGACAGGAGTGACGTCATCGACAGAAAATGCACTTAAGAAGCGGACTGACATGAACATCTTCAGAGGGCACGGCAACTCTGCCAGCAACAGCATGCTGATACCGCTGCTGTTTGTTTTGCAGGTTAGTTCCCGGTATGGCACTGTTACTTACCGTAGTGACAATCGATTTTTGTTGGTTCTGCCGTGTCCTCGAACGTGCTGTGCTATTGTGGTCGATTGTTGGTCTGTAATTTTGTGCCTGTTGATGTCG
The DNA here is from genome assembly GCF_043290135.1 of Rhipicephalus microplus. NCBI lineage: Eukaryota > Metazoa > Arthropoda > Arachnida > Ixodida > Ixodidae > Rhipicephalus > Rhipicephalus microplus. The sequence continues at coordinate 9,653,623 of NW_027464589.1, forward strand.
GGTGCCATAGAGGGAAACCCGGGACCTAATACTAAAGACATCCTGAAGGAAATCCTAAAAAATCAAAAGGTAGCCAGCAACACGACCAAAACAATTAAGGCAGATATAGCGGCTCTAAATGCTAAGACCGACAAACTTACACAATCTTTTGAGCTAGTTCAAGAACTAAACGCACGAATTGAATACCTAGAGTCTGTCATGCAGCGGCAGGCAGAAAAACTTCTTGATTATGAAAACCGAAGTCGAAGAAATAACCTCTTAGTTTTCGGCATTCCTGAGCAAAACTCTGAAACTGAGGCGGACTTAATGGCGTCTGTTGCAGAAAACGTGTTTCGTAAAATACTCGGGGTCCACGCCACAACAATAGAGAGAATACATCGAATTGGCAGAGAACAAACTGGAAAAATTAGGCCGGTCATAATGAAATTTTATGATTTCAAAGAGAAGGAATGCGTAATGAAGAACTGTGGCAAACTGAAAGGCCGTTCGATTAGCGTGAGCAATGATTATGCCCAAGAAACTGTACAAGTACGGAAGAAGCTGTGGGATAGTGCGGCAGCAGATAGGGCTCAAGGGAAAAAAGCAACACTGGTTCACGATAAACTTAAAATAGATAGCAGGCTTTACGGCTGGGACCATAAACTGCAAAAACGTTTCCCTTTGCAGAGCAAGCGGGGAAAGGGCGAACAAGATAACACACAAGAGGCATCAAATGAATCAAACGCCTCCCAGAGCCCTCCTAATGTAAGCCCGTCATCATCATAGCTGTCATCCTGTTAAATGCTCGTAGCATTGCAAACAAAGTAACAGATCTAGAGTGTCTGATATTATCACGGTATCCTCACGTGAACAGTGAACGTGAACAGTGAACTTTATTGACATCATGTACATAGTACACAATGCCGGAGGCCGGCAGAAAAAGCCATCGCAACGTAATAATTATAACAGAAACATGGCTCAGCAGCCCTGTATCAAGCGACTGCATTGTTCCCGTGGGATACACCATGTTCAGGTGGGACCGAGATTCCCGAGGGGGTGGCGTTGCGATTGTCGTGAAGTCTTCAATTCGGGCAGCACTAATTGATTGCAAGTTACAGGAGTCCGTATGGTGTAAGATAACATACGAAAACCTGGTATACTTAATCAGAGCCGTTTATAGACCCCCCCCTGTACATCGCCTGAATTTTTAGATGATCTACATATTTTTCTTTGCAACAATATGAACGATAGCACACGGATGATAATGGCTGGTGATTTTAACCTTCTCCATATTAACTGGGAAACCCTGATGCCTGGTAATATCGAAATTGCAAGTGGAGATAAATTATTGAAGATATTGTTTTCACACAATCTTACACAAATCGTGAAGGAAGCCACTAGAATAACCACGAAAACGAAGTCATTGCTCGACCTTGTGTTCGTAACAAGCCAGTTGGATGGTTACATGGTGTCAGTGGAAGCGGGCATATCAGACCACCGGCTAGTTGTTATCAACATTGCAACAAAGAAAAGCGATCATCCAAAGCCTGTTTCGCGTGTAAAAGTTAAAAATTTTGCAGAAGCGGATGACACTTCTATTTTAGATTTTTTAGAAGTCGCCTTCGACGAATTTCAGTCTGCCTCAGAATAAGAGTCCGTTGAGACATTGTGGAATCGATTTAAGGCACTCGTGGACACCTGTGTACAGAGATTCATCTCGTCTCGTCATAAAAAGGTAAAACAACGCAGCCCATGGATAATCAGGAATATAGTTCACATGAAAAGAAAAATTAAAAGACTATGGAAAAAAGGGAGGAATACTACTGAATTATCTCAAGCTCGTAAAACACTAAAAGAAGCCTTGTCCGAATCAAAGAGTAAGTTTTTCAAACATACCCTCGCAGAATTTCTGAAGAGTGCGCCTCAGAAGTTCTGGCTTTATACGAGCGGCAGAAAAGAAAAAATTGAACAGATCACTGCCGGATCGAGAACAGTGACGCAAAAGACTGAGATAGCAGACGAGTTTAACAGGTTTTTCCAGTCCGTGTTCACGATGCCGTCAGATGTGCGCGGTCACAGCAACTTGCATTATTCATGCGCATGTCCCATGGAACCTTCATTGCTTGATCAAGAAGGTGTATTTTCTCGGTTGCTAAATCTGGATGCAAAGAAGGCTAGCGGTCCAGACAAGATACCAACTGCTTTTCTGAAAAGATGCGCAGAATGGGTATCGTTCTTCCTTGTTATTATCTTCAAAAAATCTTTAGAAACTCACACTATTCTACAGGACTGGCTCTGCGCAATTATCATACCTTTGTTTAAAGCCGGCAACCGAATAATTATTAGCAACTATCGTCCTGTGTCACTGACGTCTGTTTGCTGCAAAGTCATAAAGTATATAATAGCAATGAATGAATAAATAAATAAAAGCATATCATGGTTCACTTGGAGGTTAATCAATTTCTTAATGACTATCAGCATGAATTTAGAAGTGGCAAGTCCACAGTGACGCAATTGATTCAAACAATTCATGATTTCAGCTCAGCTATCGACGATCGTAAACAAGTTGATGTAATTTGTATCGATTTTGCTAAAGCCTTTGATGTTGTAAACCACACTAAACTGCTTTTTAAACTGAGTAAAATGGGATTCAGTGATGAAATTTTAAATTGGATTGGCGCCTAACTGAGTAAACGCAAGCAAGCAGTGAGGATTGATGGTTCTTTTTATGTGTTTTCAGGTGTGCCTCAAGGGTCCGTGCTTGGCCCGCTGTTGTTTTTGTTGTACATAAATGATATAAGTACTATTGTAAAGCCACCTGTTAAGATGAAATTTTGTGCTGATGATTGTTTGATTTATATGCCTGTAAGCTGTACTGATGATCAACTCGAGTTGAATAAATGCCTTGAAGATTTGGAATTGTGGTGTTGCGAATGGGATATGCAAGTTAACTTTAAAAAAACAACATATGTACACATTACCAATAAGAAAAATGTTCTCAATTTCCAGTACAACATCGGGAGCAATAAACTCAGTAAAACACCCCATTTTAAATACTTAGGGGTGACAATTACGAACAACCTAACTTGGCACCGTCACATTGAATCGGTTTGTTTTGAGTCATTTAAAAAACTGTGTTTTCTTCGAGCAAAGATGCATAAATCACCGAAACACATAAAGCTGCTTGCATACCACACATATATTAGACCTAGACTGCAATACGCCTCTGTGGTTTGGAGCCCTCACCAGAAACACTTGGTCACCAAGTTAGAACGTATTCAGAGGCGTGAAGCACTGATCTGGGTCCCCGCCCACTCGGGTCACCCCGGCAACGAGACAGCTCACCAACGCGCTCGAGGATTCGTCGACCGAGCGGTGGGCCACTCAGAGTCGGACGCCCTGGTGCCGGAGCCCCTGGTCACCTACCACGACATCACTCAGCACTATCGCCTCGAGCGATATTTCTATTCACATCCTCACAGCAGCCTTCCCAAGCGGTCCGAGATCGCCTGGCGTCGCCTACAGACCCGCACCTTCCCGTGCCCCCTCGTGTTTTCATACATGCACCCAGGTGCCATCGATCCACGCTGCTGCCTGTGCGGCAACGTTGCCTCGTTGAACCACATCCTCTGGGGCTGCCCGGAGGATCCCCCGCCCGCCGACCTCCTTTGCTCACCCCCCACCGAGGGACAATGGGAGGCCCTTCTCTCCAGCAACGACATAGACATCCAGACACGGGTCCTGAAACGAGCGGAAGAAGTCATCGAGAAACACAGCCTGGCAGCCTTCGTGGCTTAGCCTCCCTTACCCCTCACCCCTTCGACTAATAAAGTTGTTACTCACTCGGTTTGTGTGCTCTAGATATAGAAGGCGGGATTCAGTAACTGATATGCTAAATTCATGCAATTTAGAATCACTGGAAATTCGAAGACGGAAACAAAAACTTAAAACATTATTTCATATAATCCAAGGGATATTCAAAATACCTAAAGACGAGTACATACGCCTTCCCGGAAAACGTAGCACTAGATTGAATCATGATGCCCCCATTGGACCTTTCAGCGCTCACACTGACATCTTTCGGTGGTCATTTTTCCCGGATGCTATAGAACAATGGAATTCTTTACCCCAACATGTTATTAATAGTACCGATGTGCAAACTTTTGACAGAGAAATTGATGCTTATTTTGGTAATGGTTGAAGTACTGCCCATTCTGTTTTCCTGTGTTTATTGCTTAGTGGTTTTTTAGGTGTTTTGTTTGTACTCATATTGTACTCCCTCCCTGTTATGACCCTCAAGCGAGGGTTGACAGTATTATTAAATAAAAAAAAATAACTACTGAGTTAATTGGCATTTATGAAAATTTGTAACAAAAAAAGTGACAAATGCTCATCAATTTTGCTTCACCAGCTGTATGTACTTACATATAATATCTTAGTTGTATGTACTTACACATATTATCTATGTACTTGCGCATAATAACCAGTTGATTAATAAATACTCGACTGGCTATGTTGTAATACATAAGAAATAAAGGTGCCTCAGTAATAAAAAACATAGTTTCGGTATATAATCGAGTTTACAGTTAGAAAACAGCTGAAAAGCTTGACAATTATTGCCAAAGTAAATTTTTCACTTTAGAGCCTCTTGTAATGCTTGCCTTGCACATTTTGTGAGATGTCACACAGCCCTATCGGCATTGTACCATCGAGTGCAGTTAACGTTTCCAAGCAAATTGACTGTAGTTTGGCCCTCATGCTTCAATCCCAAGTATTTCAAAATTTCTGGCTTGTGTGATACTAGCATTATTAAATGCAAGAATATTATCTAATGTCCAATCATTAAGACTTTGAACCCAAAGACAACAAAGACTGTGCAAAGCAATTTCCATTAACTCAGCACTTGCTCCATGTAGATGGCACGAGCTGTTTCGGTCTAGTTGCATCACAAATAACAGTCATGTCTGTTTGGTACAAGCTGCCATTAAAGGTAGGCAGGGGACCGTAAAGTTGGCAAAGGGAGTGACAGCAGGTTCATCCGTTCCGTATGAGAGAAGTGTTTGGACAACAAAACAACAGCTTTAATCTAGATATTCCAGCACAAGCACTCTAAATGAGACAGTTCGTCATGCTGATTAAAGCACAACATGGGTTGATCGGCATGACAATGGGCGAGAGATTCCATGACACCATTAGAGCACACCCGTTGTTACCTCGCGCGCGATTTGTCTCAAAAGGTCATTGAAAAGGCTGACAGGTTTAATAATTAAGAGCTCGCTGTTCCAGCCTTCAGTGCCTGAAAACATTACTGGCATTTATTCCCATTTACATGGTAACTGTACGGGCCGCCAACAAACTTAAGATTTCTTTTATCCTTAACATCTAAACTCATCTACAAGCACCAAAAACACACGGCGTAATAAAGATAGCCACTGAAAGTGTTCGTATATCATGGTGCACAGTGTCTTCGGTATGCCTTAAAAGTTACCTGACCATTTTCTAAACACAGCCGAGGCTAGACAACCCTTTTCACTTTCGTCCATAAGAAAATAGATTGTAAGCACAGAGAGCATACAAGGCTAGGTTGCACTTGCGCTAGGTTGCATTTTCACTCACTACTTGCTTTAGAAAAACTGCTTTTGAGCCAAAAGAAATAAGGTTTAAGAACAAATGTGGAAAATATGTACCAAGGAACATCCTTGCCTAATTGAAAAAAAAAGTTTTTTCTTTAATTTTGCCCTACCCTGTGCCCTTCTCGCCTCCATCGAAATTTCAGCCACATTAGCCAGGATTCGATCTCTTGGGTCAGCAGTCAAGTACTATGAAACAAGGGCTGATGATATCTACTGGTACTGGCAAGTCTCTGGAGCAAGAAAATGGTGCCTTCCTCTGTGCGTGAGCTGTGTGTGAGCATTGGCATCAAGTGCGTTCAGAAAAAAAGACATGGTTTGTGTCTTCAGTTCCCCCGTGAGAACAGGTTGACAAATAAAGACTGAGCTCGCTCAGACTCCCTCAAGAAATATATTTGGTGCTTAGGAATCACTCAGTGTCGGAGACACCAGCATATTTCTCATCCAGACTCAGACTCTATTCTCATTCAGACTCATCAAACAATACCTAGACACACTGATGGCCCGATGCTAGTCTGCGACACGAGCAAGTTTGCCAACCGGTGCCTGTGAGTGTGACAGTGACTACACAAAAGAGTGTTTTTTTTTTCCATTTCATCAAATGACAACCCTTGGCTGCGCATTCCGCACTAAGTGGACACCGACAGATATGAACAAACCCCTGCTGGGGCGCGCGCCGGCTTCTTGTCCCTGCACATTAGCATTTTGGATAGTTCAGAGACCAGTACTCAAAAGGTTAGGGCATTTTTCGTGGTGCAATGCAATCAACCAAGTCCTTTGAATACCTAGAGAAATACACTCAGCTTATACACCATTTCAGGACTAGCAGTTTTGTATCTGTATTGAATAAACAGTACTGTGGCGCGCTCGAACGAACGAAAACGCGTGGCTTAGTACAATCAGCGTTTTATGACCATGATCATTACATACTTCGACAAGGAAACCAGTCCAAGATTGCAGCACCCATGAAACTAAATTGGAATTGTGTTTATCTTGCAAACAAAGTGCCCTTACATAATTGCTTATGGTTTCAAAACACATATAACTGACATCTATATAACAAATAAACCGAAACTAATTTTGTATTGTTTTTGCCCGTGCAGGCAAAATTATGCGCGCCGTTTTTATCAGTCATTTGCCAGCTATTAGTCTTGACAACTGCTGTCTGTGGCAGCACTGTAATCAGCAAAAATGAAGCGCTTCATTGTAATTAATTAGCACAGCTTGGTAATCCCCCAGAACCCTGGCACATTTACACACACTTTCACCTAAGAAACAAACACACACAGCACTTACTACCAACCGTCTTTCATTGCTATTGTGCATAAAAAAAAAACATGTTTCGAGGTATAACCAAGTTGAACTGAAGGAAAGAAGTGTACACTTAAAGGGACCAACAACCGGCCAGAACGTGGGATTACATTGTAGTAGAAACGAAAAGAGCATGTAATATAGTGACATACTCCAGCATGTTTCTCGCTTTGCGACTAAAGTTTATGGTTTTAAATCATGCTTAAAATTATGAAGAACCTTCTTATTGTGCAGCCTAGTAGAAGAGCATTGAAGCTGGACGATGGAGTCAATCACTTTGCAGAACTTGGTCGCGTAGTCTGATACTCAAAACTACAGTATGTACATTATCCAGACCCACTCAATTCTGTGCTGCTCACGACATAAAAGGATTAACAGGTTGAAAGGCGGCACTAACATCATGCCCGCAATGCAACAAGTAGAGCTATGGTGCATGCGCAGTAAACCACCACCCTCAAACACAGGATGCCTGCACCATCAGTGTTTTCAGCATGTGAGGAAACAACTTCATATTTGCTGCAGATGGAAAAACTCCAATGATAAATGTTTTGCGCCGTTCTCTGCTTTAACATTCCGGGATCAGACTCACTGACACGTAACACTTTCTTCGTTCTATGAAAAATAAGCCCCATAAGGAAAATGGTTGTAGATCCTTTTAGGGACTCATTTTCTTCATTAGACGCAATATTAATGAGAGGTAACTGACAGTCGTGCCAAGGTAAGTATAGGATGTTATATGAGGTAGGCACAATGTAAACGAAAAGAAAGAAAAGTGGATGAAAAGATCACTTGACATGGGCAGGGACCGAACCTGCGACCTACAAATATTGCATTCGATGTTCTACCAACTGAGCTATCATGGCGGCTACCCCCCATTCACTTTTTGGTTATATTCCGAAATTAAACGTGGGAGTGTCAGTCAGCGCCGCCTGTAGCCATGACGGTGAGGGGGGGGACACTGTTTTTTTGCCTGTTTCGGTGTCACATAGTACATGAGCTCATTACGAGCTGGCAGCTGACCAACAATCCCTCGTATAGTACCTGAAGGCACTAAATCTGCCAGAACGGAACCGTTGCTATGAATGAAGGAAAGAAGGTCAGCTGCCAGCTTGTAATAAGATCATGTACTACTGACTCCAAAGTGGCAGAAAAACAGTGTTTGTCACTGTCTGCAATGGCAACAGGCAGCTATGACTGATGCTGTCACGTTTAATGCGCATACATACCCAATTAAGTGGATCTGGAGATAGTCGCCATGGTAGTTCAGTTGGTAGAGCATCAGACATGTTATTTCAAGGTCGTATGTTTGATCCTTGCTCAAGGCAAGTTATCCTTTTATCCCCCTTTTTTTCCTTTGCATTTACATTGTGATTACTTCATGCAACATCCCCTATACTTTCCTTGGCATGATTGTCTGTTAGATCTCATTATTATCGATTTGAACTGTGTATTCCAACCAACTAGCCTGGTGACAAGTTTAAAAGAGTGTTTTATGGTTCAATTTCTTTCCAAAGTGGGTTTCTGTTCCATCTGCAGCATCGTGTATCAAAGATTTTCTTTCGCGGAAGTGAGTTATCACTCATTTGAAGCTCTTAATTTCGATTGGTTGAAAATAAAGAATATACTGCACATGCTCCCAGTGCTGTGACTGAAACATGAACATGAAAAACAGCAAATGCGAAAAGAAAAATAAAAGTTTCAGTATTCTTGTGCGACAAGTGCTGCCTTATCCTTGAGAAACAGTATTAGGTGGCTCATCAGAAAGTTTGTGACTAGCGCTGTGGGCAACCTGGCAACAATTTCAAGGTCCACTTCTGTTACTGGTCATCTGAATCATTTACTGAACCTATCTGTGGACAAACTCGTCTATTTTTAGGGTGACCATAAAGTGACATAGGCAGTTTATGAGTAATAGCAAGATAAATCACATATAAAACTTTGTTAGAAATGAAATTCTCACAAATTGCAATACTTGACTAGACCAAAACACGAATGAAGTCGCCTTTTCATACACCGCAAGGGGTGCAGCTGCACTGAACTGTAGTGGCGTGCACCTCTCTCAAAGAGTGCTAGGGGAAGAAATCTTACACAATAATTAAGCACTGTCATAAACTTTTTATGCATTGCACCTACATAATACCACTGGAGAAATAAATGCCATGTGTAAAACACGACCACTGCTTCGCCTTTGAAAAAAATGTGGCTTCTTGCTATTAGTGTTTGTTCGCTGCACACCTAGTCAAGTTTCAATCTTAGTAACTGGCATGTACCGATTGATTGATGATTGATATGTGAGGTTTAACATCCCAAAACCTAGTAACTGCCATGTAGTTTACTGAAATTACCTAAAGGGGACCCTGGCGCTGCGATCATTCAGTCACCATGAGAACCATGGGTAGTACACAAGTTTTCTAATCCCCATCACCACAAGTTTTAAATTTTGTGTATTTCACCTTGGTCGGCGTTTTTGTTTTTGTTATTTTGCACTAATCACCATGCTTGAGGCTTCAAACGTACTTGTGGCTTTGTTTGCTGCTGAAGTTTTGGTTTGTTTCAAATAAAAAAATGAGTCATTGTGAACTTCGTGCTCCGATTTGAATTGGTGAGCATAAAAGACTGTGTTGAAGTGCAACTGCTGAACATTTGCCTGTCCTCATTTATAAGTTGGGCTAGTCCATCTGGGTTCATGATGGTGGATATTACAGAGCATGAAAATAGGGAAAAGATGGGACAGAATAGAAAACAGTGCTGTTCTATATTCTGTCCATTTGTTTTTCCTATGTTCATGCATTGTAAAATCCACCATCCTGATTGCAATCTCATGCCAAAACGGCTCTAGGCGGCGTGAAGTCAAACCAAGCCAAAAAAATGAAGATTGAACAAATTAGTGTACTACCCATCATTCCCATGCTGGCTGAAGCACCATGCATTGCAGCTCCCACAGACACTACTAGTTCCCTTTTGTGAGGACTCTATGGTAACTCTTTTTGATCATGTTGCTGGCAATAACTGGTGAACTGCTTTTTGCCCTATGGTTCGCAACCTATTTTTGGATGAAGCTTGTACAATGAGGCAACTATTATACAAACAGAAAACTGAAGAGCCAAACAACAGCAGTACTGTGCACTTCATGCAGCCAGAGCAAAGGTAGCCATCATTCTACCTCCTCCTCTGCAACATGGTGGTTTCTCTTTTTCCGGTAAGTCCACCTTCGCTGAGAAACACGCAGACTCCCTTCACTTGTCTGAGCAACTGCATTTTATCTGGTCTTTCATCTCGAAGGACTGCACAATAAGTGGCATGCACATGGGCGTGCATGCAGCACCCGTTCAGGGGAGGCGAAGGTTTGTCTCAGCGCCGCCCCCCCCCCCTTTCCTATTACGTCATTGTATGGATCCGCCAAGTCAAAGCACCGCCGCTCCCTATAAGAAGCCAAAGCATTGCATGGTGGCGCTGTGACTCTAGACAGGCAGTGCCATCTTTGGTAGCAACGTAGAAATCGGGGATGTATATCACGCATTTGCCCTTCCCACCAATGCGCTGCCATTCGCTTACATGCTCTTGCAGAGAGCGCACGGTGCGTTTAAGTCGCATCACAATGTACCGCGTGCAGTGCGGCTTCATAAGGATCTCTGAGCTGTACAAGCACTTCCAAGAAGCGAATCTAACAAAAGGAGTAAAGCTTGTAAGTGAAGTTTACGATGTGGAGCAGATGACGGAAGACGAGAACGCCCGAATCACTACAAAATGCCTTTCTTAGGTCCATGACAATACCGTGTATGATGTATGCTGCCAGGTAAGTCTCATTCTGCCGACATAAAGCCGCTACTCTATCAATGTGCTGCGTTGAGGTTTATGAAAACCATATAATTATTGTTTTGATGTAGTATGTTGCAGTAGCAGCCATGTACTGTCATGTGCAAACGTTTGCGGCATGCTAAAAAAGTAAATAAAACTAGTTACACGGTCATGGCATTAAAATGTCCGAGACGTTTTAGAGTCATGGCTTTCGTGCTGCGGGAGCATGACCCGCTGACTTCGCCACGAAGCAGCAAGCTGTGCTTTACCCAAGCGAGTCAAGTTGAAGTGCTCACCTCGTTTTTTCTTTGTTTTTTTTTTCTTTTTTCTTGTTCAGCTCTCGTGTCATGCTTGATCGATCTTTCGTGAACGCAGTTGTGTTCGTCGGCTGCAACTTGCTGGGAAACTCATACAGCTTTACGCATGGAGAGCGTCTCTTGGTGTTGGTCTGCATTGTTGTGGTAGCCCACAACACAACAATACTTGATGCTTTCGTGGCACTGCTTCTACCATTGTGGAAAGACAACTTCGCACAGCGAGCGTCTCGCTTGAGTGCACCAAGCTGAGGGCACGGCGCCAAAGTTTCCTGCACCAACTGCAGAACTTGTACTGCGCGTCGCACACGCTCCCATTTTGGCAAATCACATTGAGCGAGGTGCGGTGTTGTCGCCGCTCTGCGAACTTGAGCTTCGTTTCCCTATTAAGCCAACGTTTGGGGCTAACTTGTGCCCCGACCCCCGAGTCACAGCGTCCCCTGTCCTATTATGTCAATGTATGGGGCTTATTTTGCAGCCATGTCAATGTATGGAACTGATTTTGTGCCCCCCCCCCCCTCGAGTCACAGCTCCGCCCCTCCCTATTATGTGTATGCGTGGGGCTGACTTTGCACCTCCCTTTTAGGTGATCAGAGGGGAGGGCGCCACCCTTCCCCCTCGTGCACACACCTTTAGGCATGCGTATACATGGAGTTCTATGGGAGGGTAAGCAAGAGTCGGAAAAAGCTGCATTATAAATGGTCTGAACTGAACCTGGAGCAAGGACAATATGCTCAGTCCTGTAATGTTTTTTTTCCTCGGCAAGCTTTTTTCAGCACCAGGAACTATTGTGCCATGTGCTACCTACCAGCCATGATTATCACTGCTCCTCTCAGCCGTTGTAAGAGCATGCAGGAACTTGACACAGCATCTGAACAGAACACTTGTTGGTCACCACGACGACAAATAAAGCAAGGCCATCACAGGTGTCTGTTTGTCAAAATGCTGAAAAGACAAATTCTATTTTCCAGCCAGCTTTTACCCCATTTCTGTACTGTTGCGCACAAGGTTTAACACTGCGTCCCCGCTGGCATCAGTTGCAGAGACATTAGGATTGCGCTGGACCCGTGACGAGTCTCCGGGTTGAGAAAACGATGCTAGCAAGTTTGGGGGTAAAAAAAAAACTAGTTTACTGACACAGTGACGGGAATGCCTTGCAGCACTTTGGAGCAGCCATTGGAGCAGGCGAAATCGGCTTTTGGAGCAGCTATCACTGCATTTGGAGGACACACGGGCTTCTCAGGATACACACAAAGGGAGAAAATTAAGCTTTGATTGGGTTTAATTCTGCCTCAGTTTACATAATAACACAGAAGAAGCAAGCCCACAAGATAAACACAAAAAATAAAAGTAGGATTACGTACAGAAGCGGCAACGCAAAATAGTGAAAGATATAGTGTTAACAAGCTCGCTGTGGGTGGCAAGATGGTCATAGCAACACACACTTGAAGCTTCTTACAATAAACCTTGTTAGTACGTACGTGCCAAGAACCTGCCAGAATGGGACATAAATGTACAGACTAAATGTAGTAAGCATTATCAAACAAGTAGCAATTTACATCTCTTTGTGTGTGCTATCCCCACTAAAAAACAGAGTAAGTACACTGCCACTGCAAACAGAGCTTAGTGTGCCCCCAACAAAGCAATTTTTTCCTTTTTGCCAAAGTTTAGAAATGAATGGCATTCTCGCATGACTGTCCGAAGGCACGTGGCAGCGGCAACAAGAAGCATTTCAAAGCTACTGTGAAGTCCTGGACACGCAGGTGACGGAGCGACTAACATAGCATCAAAACGCACACAATCAGCTATCCGCAATAGATGTGTAACGCAATATGCTACATAACAATCACCGACAGTTTTTTTTTTAACTAAAGAACGGTCGCAAAGAGCAGATCGCCTACTGCCTAGCTGATGCAGTGCTTCTCCTACTCCGAGTACAAGCCACGCAGGGCCGCTTACACCCACTCCGCTTCAGGCCGTGCACAGATGCGGTGAGAAGACTGTTGCGTTAACGTGATGATGCCGATGATGCTCTAGCGGTCCCGGAAGTGAACGGAGGTGCGTTTGGGCTGTCGCCTATCAAAGGCGTGCGGTATGGTTACACAACTAAGCTACACTTGCCGTACCGTGCCGAACATAGGATCACGTAATATCCGCTGACGATATGTGCTGTGAACATTACTTTCAGTTCCAAAGCTACCTTGCAGCGCAGCAATGGCTCGAATTAGACAAAAAGACTCATTTGGAGCGGTATGGCACAGTAATTGCCAGTTGGCAGTTTGCCGCAATCGGCACAGGTTTCCCTCTACTTCTGACACTTTTTGTACAACTATATAGATTATAAAAAGGAAAGAGTTCAGTGAGTTATGAGCATGGTGGATGAGTCGTTAAAGCAGGGCATGTTCTTCCACTTAGCACCGTAATTTCAACCCCTCAGTTAGGCTCCACCTTCCTAATTTAAGCCAATCGCCCTTTATAGCACCATTCAATAATGATGGGTCATTGCACACACCAACGCAAAGCTCCTCTGGCCAGTAGGTGCAAGTTGGTGGATGAATTGGTGATATCGTCTCTCCCGAAGGGCAGAAAAGAATTTACAGTGACCTAATGGCTCTTATCAACATCCATGAGACAGGTCGGCCACGTAGCCTGCCCAAACAAGCAAAACTTCATTGTGGAGGAGGTGCCCACTTGGGCACTGGCTCAAAGCTCGCAACATTTTTTTCTCGTTTTAGAGCTTCTAACTGCAGAGCCCATTTTCGTATAGGTTCAAACTCTGTTGACTTGCAACTTCAGTACGCTTCTCATGGCTGACAACAGAGTGATAACAGTACCTACACCAAAGACAGTCGGCCCCTCTCTTACGACAACTTCAAACAAGACAATGCATGAAAGCATTGCATGCATTGTGAGTACAGCCACTGCATTCAAGAAAAAGCATACTTGGACGGATTCGTGCGATGGAAGATTAGTTGAGTTCAATGGTGCAACCTAAGCTAAGCTTTGCCGGCTACAGAGCGATAAAACACACTGCTGATTCTTAAATAAGAATTCTGTTTCTTCTTTAAAGCTGATGACATAAGGTACTCATGAATAATCTTTTTAAAGCAACATCAGATGAAATGACATGCCTGACATGTAAAATTTGCCTCAGGGCTTTTGCCTTTGTCTTTATGTCGACAAGTTATCAATATGCTTTACATAAAGCAGACCATTAGGTATAGTTATCATTCAGCACCACGGCTGGCAACCTTATCTCTCCCCTCCCTCTTGAAACATACACTGGATGTAGAAGACCACCAGACTACTTCTTCAACTCGGGTCAGCAACAGAGAAAACTGCATTTTCATAGCTACACCCATTGAGAAACCAATGGGAAAGAACAGACTCTCACACGTTATAGCTGAAGCAAATGCAAACGAGAGCACTCAATAATGCCAACTGAAAGTGAATTTGGAGCAGTCTTTGGAGCAACAAAGCTTTGATTTAGGAATAGAAAAATCTTGATTTGGAGCAGGAAGCGTCATGCACTTGAAATGTCATCTTAGGAACTTGGAAAAACAATTCAAAAGCAACTTGAAGAGACTAGCACACTCAGACTTCCTTATAACAATCTTGCATCTTACCGGAAAATAAGTTTACACATCTGAAAATTCCTTATAAACGTTACTTCTAACACTACAGTCGAACCTCGATATATCAAACAGCGCGGCGATCGCGAAATAGTTCGATATATCCAGAATTCGATATAAAAAAATCACGAAAAAAATGCGGCAACAGCTTGCTGAAAACAACCAACGAACCGTTCAAGCGTGGTGCAGTAAATACTCACTTGAAGATTCAAACATAGTATTTATTGTGTTGGTTTAAAATATTGAAAAAAAGAGTAGCTGCTTTTTGTTGGCCATGGCGTGTTTGACGAATGCGTCCTCAATATAGTCCAGGCGATCCATAAGTCATAGGCCGGTGCCTTCAATCGCGCCGCACTGGCGGCGCACAAGAACCAAGGCAGCTACGACCTCAGCTGATGTCGGGAGCTGGGCACCATCAGCGCTTGCGGGATCCACCTCGGCAGAGTCTTCATTTGGCCGCTCAGCAGTAGCTTCGGCGACAATCTCCACATCCGTGAGCTCCGCCGTTCGGAGTTAGGCCTGTCGCGCACCACAGCGCGCGACAGGCCTAACTCCAAACGCACGAACACAGCGAGCGATGCCTGCCGATGCTACGGGGGAGGAGCTTGCAACAAGTGCGCAGTGTGCTGTTGACACCATAGAGACTGCAACGACTGCAAGCTGCAAGGCTGCGGCGTGAGTCCGGGTTGTTGTTGTTAGTGGTTCATGAGGAAAAGGAAGAAGGCACCTAATTTCTGTCTGCCTACAGGCGACACGGCGCAGTGCCTTCCGGGTGTAAAGCGCGCACATGGCGCGCCCATGCCGGCTTGCCTGACTGCTTTCCCTTTTCCGGCGGCAGCGTGGGCCGTGTCCGAGACAGTCGTCTCCGTCCTTTCCCTCCTATACTTTCCTCCTTAATCTTTACCTCCCACTCCCCCTTCTCCCGCGCGAAGCCGTGTTGGAGCCTTCGTTTTGAAAGACGATAACAGCTCCGCGCTTTTCTCTTCTCTTTCCTCATTTAAGAACCTCTACCGCAAGGCTGAGGCGCGCTACGTTAAAGTGGCGCTCTCGGCGCCATCGATGTGTGCAGCATTCGTAAACGCCCGCCGCTCTACCGCTACTTTCGAGAGTTGCGGGAAAGCTCGCCGCCTGTCAATGGAGCGCGGGCGGTTTGGGGTGGCTGAGTTCGATATATCCATTATATGTCAAACTTTGTCCAAAATAAATCAATAATGCATGCGATTTCCCGCGTGATATAGGAACCGTTCGATATAGGCAATAATTCGATATATCTGTGTTCGATATATTGAGGTTTGACTGCACATCTGTTACACAACTATTGATTCACTTCATTACTACCGATATTTTGTTATATCCAAGTTTGTTATATAAAGGTCTAGTGTACAGATTTAAATCAGCTTAGAATACATATAACACTGTAAAAGCATTCTCCAAAAGCTTTTACACCGTTATGAGTATTCTAAGCTGATCAACAAATTATCGCTAGGCATGAACTACACTACCCAAAGTAACAAAACATAATAAATGAAAAAAAAAACATTGTGCGAAGCTAGGTTACCTTCATGAAACATTTGAAAAAAAAAAAAGGACAAGCATAAATATTCTAAACAAAAGTGATTGCACAAGAATTGTAGTTATATACCAGGAGGCATATGCTAAGTGGACGCGAGTCGAAAAACTCGAGAGGAGTTCACTAAAGTCACACGCTCAAAATAACAATGATTGCCAAGCTCTCATAATGAAGAAAATCGTTTTAAAAACCTTATCTTTGCTACACAGATGAGCCTTCAGTTATACCTTTAAGATGTGTTTTTCTCAAGATCCAATTTTCAGCAACCTCCTTTGTTTGGACATCCTGTTTTTGGTAGTATTTCTTATAGCCAGATCAGGATAAAATTTTGCCAAATATTCCTTAACATGTGAAGAGTGCAAGTATATGTCTCTTCCAAAACATGATATCACCTATTCCATTATTATGAACCTAAAGTAAGCAATTAGTATGAGCTGAGCATTCTACAACTTCTGACACTACAAGTAATTTTGTCCTATTAAAATGTCTTACAGCCACTTTCTTGTTATTTATTTGTATTCTACAGTTAATGTGGAGCAATACGAGTCATTAATGGCCCAGAACCACAAAAAGTTAGTCACAGGAAAAGTGTCTCCAAATAGAACTATTATTTTACAGATTGTCAGAGTACCAAATAAAAACTATACAACTTCCTTTAAAACTGATTATATATTCGAAATCAGCATAAAAGCCAATGAATAAAGCACAAATTTCATAGCCCTAAGCTACAGACAGAAGTTTTTTTTTTTTCCGGAGTAACATATCCCCTAAGATTAGCACATTACTACTGTGGTGTTTTTTAGGTCTACTTATTCAGCGAAGCGTCAAGTGTACAGGATGATTTTATATTACAGCATCAGAACTGCATTGCACCATCGTTCATCATCAGCTGATGCGAACTGCTTTCACGAGTGTGGCATGGGGGCCCAGAAACCTCGTGTAGCCGACTATTGCGTTACAAGTGCGTAGCGCCGTTGTAAGCATACTGCATGCTTTCATCAGGGAACACCAAAAAGCCACTTCGCATCTCCTCATACAAAAGTGCTAGAGCATCTCAGAGATGCAAGATGCCAGTCAAATCGACACAACAAAGCACTCTTCTCATCTGTGCACAGCAAGCATGCATGTAGGTGACCACACACAACAGCACACAAACCAGGAACACAGCGAGTAAAAGCAGCACATTTTAAGGGTCCTGCATATTTGCAATAGCCAGAGGAGATAACAGCAAACACATCATTCATTAGAAAGGTGCATTAAACAAATGTGCTTGAACGTGTCTATTCGTTCGGCAAGTGTCTTTTTATTGGTATCCCTAGTGCTACTTCGAATATACAGTCTCACACTGATGCTGACGTGGGTATATCTGCTTCCGAAGCTGTTTTGGAGCCTATTGGCCCCATCTATTGCAATCTTTATGCTTTCCGTGCAGGAAAATGGGATTTTATCAAATATGACCGATATGTGCATCTGCCTCACGCCGGTGCCAAGAGGATGTTATCAGTAGTAAATATAATAAGTAAAAAGGATGAAAACACAATTTTCTCCCAGCAGAGCCTACCACTTTCGAATCACAAGCGTCTTACTGAGTCATCTGTCCACTTCATTGGGTGTGCATTCAGCTACGGGAGTGCTGGCCAGCACGCACTGTAGCTGTGGCAGCGAGTGAGGAAAAAGAACGCCAGCAGAAAAACAGCATCGCTACTATGGCATCCAACTACTACTCCCGGGATTAAAAGCACAGCCAATGAAGTGGACAGAAGCAAATGCAGCTATATAAAATGTCCCCACAGAGAAGCACTGAAAGACACTTCAGCTCTCCTCATGTGAAACCTGGGGAGGATGCAGTCCTCCGCTTTTATTTGTTAACTTGCACACTGCTAATCTAATCACTACAAGAAAAACCTACCACTGGTGCTTCATAGCAGGTCAAGATTCGGTGCCTGTATAACAGTTGCTCAGCACGTTGTCTCTCGTGGGTGAGGGAATGTTTCCGTAGGGCAACATTCACTCTCTCTCGAAAAGCACTTCAGCGCTTGCCGACAGAAGGCTGTCTTGCACTCACGACAGCAGCAGCAAGGTGAACGACGAGGATCGCACGCTCAGACCCTAAATGTGGGTGTTGGTCGAGCCAAGAACAGTAACAAGGAGTGTGTACAGACAAGCCCTCCCACCAGAGATAAAAGCACAGAGTCAGAGTGCACTGCGACAACCAGGCTGCTGTACCCTGTGAACAAAGAGTTGTGCCGGAGAAAACATGTTCTCTAGATCTACCAAGCATAGTATTCCGACATGGCACCTAGCTGGTGATATGTGAAACTGTATCACACGCTGACCAGGAGTGAAGTAAGCATCCTACACCAGTGCCTTTACAGCCTGCATGCATCACCACTCACTTGGCCTTGTACTCGACAGCCTGCTCTCGATAGAAAGCCAGCTCTTCCTGCAGGCTCTTGAAGGAGGCGCCTTCCATTGTGGTGGTGGCAGCTGAGCAAAGCAATCACAGCCTTGCCCTCATCTCCATCCTGAAAAGAACAATCAGCATGCCTTATTGTTGCTACTGCAAAGGTATATTTGTCATCGGCAGGCTTGTGCGAACATTCGAGCACTTGGAATATTAAAATGAACGAGCACCCCGCCGTGATGGCATTGACTGAATAAAGTTCCTTCATTCATGTCTTCAATAAAGAAGATGAAAATCCAAACAGACTTTCATTCCTATCCTGTGTAACTTGCATGTGCATGTTTTTTTCTGTTTTTTTTTTCTTTAGCCATTTATTTATTTATTTCAGGGCATTACAGAGGGGAGCCGGTAAACTTGTATTACAACACACATAAAAAAGTAAGAACTTGGAGAGTTACTAGATACAATGAAGGAAATGAATATAAAGAGCACATACTAAAAGAACAAAAATGTTGATAAAGAACGCAAAGCATAACAAGGTTCGCCATAACAATGAATCAATGTGAACAAAACACTCCAGCACAAACATGTGCCTATGAACCAAAGAATGCATCTTTGAAGCAGCATGTCAGAATATTGGCGTGTTTGAAACAGGAAAAAGAAGGGCTACTTATAAATTAAAGTACGATAATCCAACAGAAAATATATAATCTTAAAAACAACAGGTCAGTTAAAACAGCCTTAAGGAGGAAATGAGATTTAAAAAAAAAAAGTTGCGTTAATCTGTAGCCTTGGGCAATACAATTTTTTACTGTATATAAAGGGTGTTTAAAATCAATGTTTTTTAGTTTTCTTAGAAGTCAGAACTGGAAAGAACACAAAAACTGCCTTTGTATTGAGACAATAATTACTGTCAGTCAACCAATTAACTAAGGTTTAAGAGTAAACTTTTTAGCGACTGCAGCAAATGGGCGCGTTCGAACTGAAAAAGTGGAGGCAGCCACATTTATGCAATGTTTCCCTCGCAAGAATTTTATAAAAAGTCTATCCTCAGAGATATCCTGCTGCAATGCTTAATTGTGGTTTACACGATTGCGCATGCATGACAGCCAGCACTGGGGCAAAGCTCCGCCCCAATGTGCCGTGGCAATTACGTGCATCGTTTAACGTGACAATGGGTCACAGGCAAAGATCATGAAAATGGTTATGGGTGGTGATAATCAAGCAATGACTGTTCATCCCATTGCGCCCTGCATGCATAATCATAAAAATGACAAACTTGTTGCGCAAGATATCTCGGAGCACCGACATGTTAGAAAAATTCTTCCAAGTGGAACAGTACCTAAGGGTGACTCAATTCAAACATGCCCACTTGCTGCAGTCACTGAAAAGTTTATCACCTCTTTCCATGAGCCACCTCACTCCACATAGGTTGGCGTTCCAATATAAGCATCCAAGCATATTTCTCTGCATTCTTGCACATTGTATTAAAGAAAAGAACAATATCGCGCTTTCCTCAAATGCTTTGCGCTGCTCCATAGTCAAGGTCAAGATATGCTCCGGTGACCTTCTTGTCGTGATCGAGAAGCTCTGCAGGCAGCGCCAGCACACAGCGTGCCAGCGATGTGTGGACCTCACACGTAACCAACATTGTGCACAAAGGTCAGCAACTATGCACTTGCGGAGGTGGAGACAACTTCAGGCCGTATACAGAACAAATCCAAGAACAGCTGTGCATGTCTCATGCTGACACAAAACATTGTCGCCATAATACTTCAAGCCGAGGTGCTGTCATCCTCGGACTCTAAGCTCCTCCTTACTCAATTGAGATGTGGTTGCAAGACAGTTTTGAGCGGTGCGCGTTTTCGGCAACGCAGGTGCACACCCATGAGGACGTGACGCCTACACTGTAAGAGTGATTAGTGATACTAGTAGCGGCTTTGTGTGTGATATAATGATACAAGCGAAACCAAAGCTGCTGGAAATTGACTGAGACGGCGACCTCTACAGTAACACATGCGGCAGATGTTCGGAAATATTTTTTTGTAGAATAAGTCTTCCCAGACTCTTATCAATAGTTCTTTATTGAATAGCTGGCACAAATTTCTGGCAATTATTGCTGCTCAACAATGCCAGATGGCAAAGTGGACACCTTTAATTAATGTTCGACTTGCACAGATTCTTTTGATTACAGAACTTTGATGTTACTCTAGCATAACCACGAGGGGCACGCACTTTTGTTGAGCTCACCAACCAAGTGCATTTTCCCTGCAACAAGCGCACAATGGTTGGCGCAGAGGTTTGTCATAAAACACTACGTTGCCAAAACGGGCAAATTTAAATTCATTCTGAAAGTTGAGTGGCTGGACCAATTACTAGAAACTGCTGAACGCACAAGAAACAAATTCAACACGGCAAAATCGACTGTAAAGATCACCGGCAATCAATACGAATAGGCGTGGTAACGAAGGAGCTAGGAGGAGTGAAATGTCATGCCGGTGAGTATGATAGAAGCTTCACGCAGACCAGCATAACAAGGCACAGATTTGAGGTAAAGCTCGAGGTGAACATCCGATTTGTTTTCATTACAAATGCAATGTCTAAATCACTGCTTGTTTTTTCTGAAGCCAACGGTTGCCGCATTGCTGTTTCTGAAAATAATTTAAAATGTGCGACCGAACTTCTCTTGCATGGCGGTCGAACCAAACCAACACATGCTGAGACTACGATAACCAGTGTCAACACAATAGAGCGCATCCAATGAGTGCCGCTATCGCAGAACAAAAACTTGAAAACATGAAGCAACACATTAACTCTCACAATGTCGAAGCGGCTCGTCTGTCCTAACGCACGGCAGCGATCCACTGCTTCCGTCGCTCTTTCTCATAAGGCTTTCAGTAAATGAGTAAAAAAAATTGTACTGCGGGCGAGTTTTTGCAGGTTTTGAGCACCCCACCTCCGAGCAATTCATAGACATCCCTAGAAGTTTCAGCCACCACAGATATGAGGAACGTTGCTATTTTCTAATAGCAACGCAAACAACGCAGTACCACACGTACAATGGTGGGAATGCCTTCCAGCATTTCGGAGCAGTCATTGGAGAAGGCATAGTCTGCTTCTGGAGCAGCTACCTCAGTGCTTGGAGTATGCACAGGCTTTTTCTGATACAAAGGAAGAAAACTTGGCTTTCATTTAGCTTAATGTTCCCTCTGTTTATGTAATCATTTATATAGAAGAAGCAAGCCGACAAAATAGGCACAAAAAATAAAAGCTGGATCATATACAAAAGCGGTGACATAAAACAGTGAAGGATATTGCACCAACAATTAGGCTACCTGCATGCCTATGCACCCCCTCCAGACACGCTAGAAGCTTTCTACAGTAAAATCTCGTTAATACGTACAAATGCGCTGAGAATGCTGCTAACTGCGCCCTAAACATAGTATGCAATAACTGCCGAGTATTCATTTGCAACTCTAGGTGCACCATCGCTGCTAAAAAAGGAATAAATACAATGCCACAGCAAATATTGCCTAAAGTGCCCACCACACAGCAATTTCTTTTCATTCGCCAAATTTCAGAAATGATTGGCCTTCTTGCACCGCCGTCCGATGACATGCGGTGATGACATCAAGGAGCATATCGGAACTACTGCGGAGTCCAGGATATGCAGTCGATGCAGTGACCGACATAACGACGAAACAGACATAAGCGTCTGTCCGCAATAAATGTGTGCCTTGATCTGCTACTTAGCGAAAACAGACACAGCTTTTTTGAGACGCGGCACGGTCACAAGGAGCCGGTAGTCTACTGGCTAGTAGCGTGCAGTGCTTCACTTATTTGGCGTACCAAGCCGCTTGCGCCCACTCCGCTTCAGACAGCGCACAGATGCAGCGAGAAAGCTATTATGTTGACACGATGATGTGAGCTTTCTGCAAGCGATGCTCTAGTGATTCTGGCTATGGACTGAGGCGCGTTTGGGTTGTCGCCCTATGAAAGCATGCAGTGTGGCTACCAGCCCTACACTTGCTGTCTCGGTGCCCGCGATCCACAATGTTCAACTCTGCAACGGCGAGCTACTTTCATTTTTTTTAAGGCGGTGCACGCTAAACACGGTACCATATAACACTCGAGGCGGCAGCTATCGACGTGCTCAGGCGTGCCAGCTATTACAAGTGGGCAGTAGGCTTAAAGCAGCGCGGTGCCTCACACGTAGGGTTTTATCCCTAATGTCATACTGGTGCACTTTTCGATATTCGCCACATCACCTTCGTTCTTTACCAGGGTTCACCAGAAAAGGCACCACCTCAATCACACGGAAGGGTGAATTGTTGATCGGCCGATTCCGTGCGCTTCCAGTTGCACAACTGCACGCAAATGTAGCAGCACAAGTGTACAAGATGGCGACAGTCACGTAATATTCACTCATATGCATGCTGTCAACATTACTTCCAGTTACAAAACAACCTTGTGGCACAGCTATGGCACAAACAAGACAAAAATTACTTTTTTGAAGCCTTATGGCGCAGTAATTTCCGATTCGGAGCAGGTTGGCGCAGGTTTCCCACCACTGCGCCACGTATTACGACGCAATTAACAACTGCGGTCGTCTGCCAACTTTCCCAAGAGTGATAAGCAAGTTCCGCTTCCGTAGGCGAGCAATAGACGAATAAGTAAACACTCGCACAACGACTTATTCAACAGGTGTGTGTCCGCACCGTACAAATTGTTTACACTGTTTACTCTTTCCCCCACGCGGGTGCCTGGCCGAAAACAGAGGCAGCGGACAAAGGATCGTGGGGTTCACATAGGCGCGAGTGGGGCAAGATGGGTTAATGGGTCGTCGAAGCCGTCGTATTTTGTACTCAAATTCCTTTTTACAGGCCCTCTGTGTATAGAGTGCCTTGTTTTGTTTGGCTCGGCAATTCATCTAGGCAGACACCATTGTGCGTAGGCCGGTCTACTCGGGAGGCTTTCAACTTATTGGCGCCCAGTCTGCAAGACGCTGTCCTGTAGACGTTCCAAGAAGCAGTCGGGTCTCAACGAAAGCTTCGCGAGCAAGCCTTTTGTTGAACGGGCTCGAACAGCGGGGGGGACGGCGCCACTGTGGGGGGTCTCATTAGGTCAACCTCTCGACTCGGCTATTGCCATCTACGCGAGGCCATCGCAAAGCACCGTCAGTCTGAAAACGTGGGAAGACGTCGAAGGAGCCGTTCTCAGGGATCGAGCATTTGTACTGCCTCAAGCTGAAAGCAGCATGGACCGCTGCTGACGTTCAGGTTAGCAGCCATCTCCCCAGAGGAGCTAAACCTTCCCTCTTCGGGCTCTACCTCATCGCCCTGTGGCGCCTTCAAGGCGGGGGCCGGGTGCGTCATTGTGCGGTGCACTCGTGCTCCCATTGAACCATTGAGACTTCGTCACCTGATTTGTGGCAAGAGTACTCACCGCCTTCTTCGGATCTTGGTGTAAAGGAGACGGCGGGCTATAAAAGCCTAAGCATTTTGTAAAATGGTCGCTGAATTTTGAGCTGAATTGTGTGCTGAATCATGCACTGAATCTCTGTTGTACATAATGCGGGATCTTCTGGATCCCTGTACAGTTCCTATCTTTCATTTATCATGTAAATAAACCTTCGTTCTACCTATCTTAACGCGTTCTCTCACTGGCGAAGATCGGCTATGCGGACGACGGCGGGAAACCAACTACCGTAAAGATGCCCATCGTCGTACCTACCATCGACCTCCTCCTACCCTTCACAACTGGTGGCAGAGGTGAGATTTCATCATCAACTTCCTCACCTTTACATCCTTCGGCTGTTTCGCTCGGTGGACGGCCCTTGGCAATATGTAGAGAGCATGTAGTCGTAGGCTTGTGAGTTGCTCGAATGTCTTTCTTTCCTGTACGGAGTTCCTTAAATTGCGTTTGCTTTTTATTTGTTTCAATGTGTATGCCACTACTTGTACTTGTGTCTCTTCACTAGGGCATTATTGGCCGACTAGACGAATCTCGGGAGGGGGGGGGGGACCCCTTTGGGCCCCCCCTTACCTACGTGCCCGATTGTTACTAATTGAGTGTTCTCACTTAAGGAGTATATAACTTACACCGTGGTTTAAGGTTAATGTCTCAAAAGCAAGTTCCGCTTGCTTTGGAGACATTAGTGCACTTGCGATAATTTTTAGGCTGGTCGGCATTTTGGCGTAGTATGGTGCAAAAATGGGGAATAGTGTCCGATTGGCACAACTGTTCCACCCCTGTTTTGCGCCATGGCAGAGCGTAAAGTAAGATTCATCTCGGACAAACTTTTTATGCTATAAACATTTTCTGATTCTGAGACATTATAGGCTAACATTGCTCCACATTAATTGTAGAATGTAAATCAAGAAAGTGTATCTATCAAGAAAGTGCACATAAGACATTTTAGTGAACAAATAAAATTTTAATTTGAAAATTCTTAGAATTTTCAGTCTATACTAATTGCTTCCTTTAGGTTCATAATAATTCTACAGGCGATATAAAATTTTAAAGGAGATACTTCTGCCCTTTACATGATAAGAATATCTGGGTAAAATTTCATAATGGTCTGGCTATAAGAAGAACGAAAAACATGAAAACATGATGTCTAGACTCAATAAGTTGCCCAAAAATGGATCATTAGAAAAATGCATTTCAAAAGTATAAGTGAAAGCTCATCTATGCGGAAAAGAAATGTTTAAAATGATTTATGCCATCACGACAGCTTGGCAATCATGGTTATTTTGAGCATGTGGCTTTAGTGAAATGCTGATGCGAAATGCAATGGGAAGCAGCCAGGTGACAATTTTCAGCAGACTCTAGACAATTAGTTGTTTTCAGTTCTCAGTAGTCTACTTGTGCTCTTTAAGGAAACAGTGTATGTATTTTACAATAAAGTTTATGGATATTTTTCTCCATAACCGTAAGGGTACTCCCCCCTCCAGTAACTATTTTACTTTTATTGTAGTAAAAAACCAGCAAATTATGTGAGGCTTTTCCCTCTCAGAAATCTAAATATATTTTCTTGTGGCATTGTGCTACAAACGAGTGGTAGCCTTCTTTTTCATTTTTAACCTTTCCGCCACCTTGCAGGTTTTTCCAGAACTCACTTGTAATAATTTTGATTGTATGCCATTCCTGTTTACTGAAGCAGATTTAGCACTGAAAATTGTAACACTAATTTTTTATAATTTTTTTACTTCAGGTACTTAATTACCACTTAGTCATAGCTATTAGATGTGTTGAAGAAGTACACGTTCTCATACAACAATAATTCCGCTTTAGCAGATTTTCTGCTATTTTATCCAAATATTGGCCGAAATCTATTATTTTAAATAATATGGTTGGTGAGATAAAGGAGCATAAGTACAAAAAAAAGCATGTTTTGAGATAAACACATTTAAGGTTAAAATAAATGTGCATCATTTCAACAGTACAATGTAATTAAAGCTAATTGATGAAGCCCGTTGAATAGGCACCAGCCAGGTGCTCATCACCAATATCATTTTTTTCTTTTCGTGTTTAAACATCTTGCCTGGCATGCAAAGTACTGTCGACACAGGTGCGTAGTCCCTACACTGTGCAGTGTCCTGGCGAAACTACAAAAGAGTTGAGCACATTTACGCGAGCTATAGTGCCATAAGTAAAAGTGAGCACAGCATCAAGAATGGATATTTTTATTGTCTGTGTCTGAGGAAAACATTTTTTCGGAGTGAGCTCCCCCACATGACAGTTCAACGATTTGTTAGGGTTTCAAGTAGGCTCGTGCGAAGAGTGAATTTTAGGTTCAAAGCTAATAGTGATTTTGGTAAAACAACTTCAAATCGAATTTGAATAGTATATTTGACATATAACAAAATGGGCATACATATGATCAAACTAACCTGCAGTATAATTCTTTAAAAATGAAATAATGCCTTTATGATAATGCCTTTCTTTTTGTTCAGAGGAAGTCAAAACAAATTTGAGTAGTAGCAGGATTTGACTTTTGGTGGATGTAAGTGATAATCTTAAAATACATTCCATATTAAAATTTATTATACTTGGAGCATATAAGCCGGCATAACAAGCTTTTATACTTGAAAAAAATGATGAATTCATTTGAGGGTAACATGTTCATTTTAAAGTGCCCTGCAAAACCTCTTCAAGTAGCCTTGGAGCCACTAAAAAACTTATTGCCTCACAAACACACCGATGGAAAACTTTTAGCGGAGGTACTAAGATTTGTCGCATGTTGGAATATCTTTCTCTTTTCTGTCGTCCCGACAAAAGTGCTGGAAGCTAAGCAGAAAGGGATAGCATGGGCAAAGAAGATACATCACGTGTGCCTCGTGACTTTGAGCACTCTTTTTTTTTTTTTTTCGAATATGCAGCTTTCCAGTGCGATTGCGCACATACGCATGGACAGGTCGCGGCTTCCCCCGGCGGCCACAGTGACTACTGAGTGCACTATCAATGGCTGTGACGAGTGATTGCTGAGCTTGTAGCGTAATTTCCTGAGAGAAGAGAGCAATCTGTAGCCGACTTCGAGCATTTATTGTGAATTGCAGGCCACGTGCTGCGCTATAATATGTGGCTCCTGTGTTCTCAGTAGCCTCAACTACCGATCGGCAGCGTTTTCTCACCATTTTCAGAAAGTGTTGCAGGGCCCCTTTAAATTTGAAGTGATGCTTCGCAGCAGAGCGTATTTCTCTTGAATGAATGCTTTCATAGCTTAGAACTCCACACTGCAGTGAAAACACCTTTACAGGGGGCTACATGCGGACTAATATAAATTTATTTGTTCACTGTGGATCAATAATTTAAATTTAAATCACAGCAAATTTAAATTTAAATACTCTACTATTCCTTCAAATATTGAAAGCACTTGAATATTTGCAAAAGCTTAGTTCTGAATTTTCCCAAGGAGGAACTTAAGAAATTTCTGGATGAGCTAGTTCCGGATAATTTGGGTTAACAGCTGAATAGATGTTGGAAGGTGTTATTTGTGAATGAATGATTGCCCATTCGAATAGGCTTTACACCAAGTTTCGGCGTCCTTCGGGCAAAGGCTGTGGGATGGATTGGTATCCTTTGATGCCATGTGAAAATATGTGGCCCGAGTTTTTTGCATGTCCTCCAAACTGGCTCTACTTCTTTGAATGGCTGAATGATAATATTTTTGGTGCTTGCCAATGATGACACCACTAAGACGTCCACGGGAAGATACAGATGTTCCAACAGGCAGCTTGATGCCTCAGCTTTTTTTTCATTTTCGCAGTTCTGGGCCCATTTGTTTCTGAATGCGCCAAATACCCTCCAGATTACAAACTCTAACTTTTCCGTACGGCTATGATGCTTGAACTGCAAGAAATCCCTTGCTATGCAAGAAGGGTGGCATGGCATGCCACTGCACAAGTTTTGAAATACAGTATGTCATCTTTAGAAAAAAACATCTTCCTCACACAAACTACTGATTCTGGTTCAGAAAAGGCTGCAGCTTTCAAGTAATGCAAAAAGAAAAAAATTCTCTAATATTGTTGCTTATTCTGTCCCCTTAAGAAAGTGGCCAACAGGGCAGGCGTTATGGCGTTGCTCTCTGCCAGATATAAGCTCGGTAGCGTATGTCAGCAGGTATATCAAGAAATAGAGACCAAAAAAAAACTGTTGCGAGAAGCATTGGCCGAAGTTTGTTGATTTCTGTGATGACATTGCGTATAATATTCCCCTTTCCTGTGACTCGATATTATGTTGGACAAACAGGGCGGTGTGCTTATGACATGCAAATCGAGTCTATAAAAATACTTGATATAGTCAACTGTCTCTTCACTGTAATAACTGCAGCTACCAGTCAATGTTTAAAAATTCAACTTTCTAGTCAAAATACTGCAATGAATGCGTGCGTCTCCTTTCCGCAGGAGCTGACATTTCTGCCCCAATGAGCACTTTTGTTGCTTGACCTTCTTTACTTGTTTGCTTTCTTGCTTTTCTGCTTCCTTGTGAATGTGGTGGAGGATCTGCAGACTGTTAGTCAGCCCCGTGGCCAGTGCCTTTCCTTGGTACCCTCATTCAGCGCTGTTTATCCTAGAGGAGATAATGTGCAACAGTTTCAGCAGAGAACAGTCCACTCAGGACAGGCAGTAACTGCAGAGCCCAACAGTGAGGTGAGTAGACAAATAAAAATGGGGTACACAGATTATGAATGGTACTTCCACTTGCGAGAAAAACGTATAGCAGCTGCATCCTGCCCGTGCTTATCTACAGAACAGAAACCTGGACGCTCACAAGGAGGGTTCAATTGAGGAAGATGCAGCAACCAATGAAATGATAGGTGCAAATTTGAAGGAGTGGTGACAAAATTTTGCATATTGTTTTTGCTGTTGAAAAGAGTAGTTAACGACCCACATATGACGGCTGCAAAGCCTGTTGGCTCGAGTACACCCCAATGACTACTTATTCTGAAAGGGTTAAATACCACCCAGTTGCACTTCTAGATTCACAGAGTGCCAAACGAGGTGAGATCTAGAGTGCTTTTTTTGTTAAACATGGCTAGCTACCCGAGTACAACAACAACAAAAAAGAAACATGAGCACATGAGCCCTGCGCCAACACCCTCTAAAAGTTCTTCAAGCCTATTCACGTCCTATTCCCCCCCCCCTTGTGCTACACGTCACGCCAACAGTCCAGTCAATGCGTGTGTGCTTCAATTTGTGTTCCTCGTGCCGTGTGTTCTTGCTCAATTTTTTGTGTCATTGTGCATTCTTTTTTGGGCATACACCTGTTAATAAACGATGCGACATTTTGCGTGAAATGCATAGCATCGCGACAACTGCAAGTTCGTGCAACATGGGCCTGTGTTGTGTTCCTGGGTGCCCCAGGAACTATGGCAATGGGCCAAAAGTGCACATGTATTGATTCCCAAGTGATAACGCGCAGAAACAAGCGTGCCTTTGAGCTATTCCTCGGAAGGATTTCACGCCTAGAGTGCATTCCAAGGTAAAAAATCGTAACATTGCTTTATCGGGCGTGTGAACCTTCATTCTTAGCTGCAACAGCTGTAATTGTCGAAAAAGAATACTCTTTTCGTACATAATGAGAGAACTTCATAGCACTGCACTCAAAAAGAAAAAAGAAAGAAAGCTGTGTTTGATTGCTACGCTACGCTTATCACTAAGGCTTTTTTTTTTTTTTTAGGGGTGAACCTTTTTATGCCATGGGTCCTACATCCCATGTCATCGTAGTATCCACCTTTCGCTTAGTCCTTAGGATGTCCACTGGATGGCGGTACTTGTATATGATGAATATGTGATGACATGATGCAAGATGGTGGTACTTGGGGTGTTCACTAGATGGATGGACAGACAGACGCACGGACGGATGAAAGGACAGAGTACAGACGGATGCACGGACGGAAGCATGAACGGGTTGACAGACACTTCGCCCCACTCATCATCATTCACTCCGTGGATATGCTGTGATTTTGTTTCTTTTTTGAATGACCTCGTGCATATACCACAGTTAAATAATTATGAAGGAACAGATATCTACGCGTTCGCGTTGTGTGTTCAATAATTCGTGCATTTATAACAGCACCCCCCCTTTTTTTTTCGTGCGTGCAGGTTTAAAGGGACCCACAACCAATATTTATGGTGCCGGTTTCCTTGAGTGCAACAGAAAGCTTACCGATCAGAGCTCGTAATCACAGAATGGTAATATGGGAAACACCGTAGAACATTTATAATCAGAATTTTTCGATTTGCGGCGATTATGCTGTCTTAAGAAGACATGCTGCAAACAATGAATGTGATCACGATAGCGATTTTACGTCAGTGTAACACAGCACTAAGGAAAAGTGAAGTTCTAAATACAAACACGTAATGTTGTGTTTGTCAAGCCTGCACTCCCGCGATGACTGCTTCCTAGCATGCTAAATTATATTACAAGAGTTACAGCACTTTCCCGGGCTTCTTATACATGTACTTTCGGCCATGCACAGAAAGTTTTTTTCACTCTAGCCAAGTCGAGCCAAGCCAAGTCTTTGAAAATAAAACTGCATGTTTACACGTGATTGACCATTCCCGCATAGTAGTTCACATGCGGCCGTAGTTGGTCGGCTTCGATATGTCATCGCTTGACAACTCGAGCAAGTTAGAGGAACGAATTTCGGCTCGCATGCGAGCGCAAAATTAGGACATCTATCAAGTAGCACCAGAGCGACAGACTTGAACAGACTACTGTGGCAGCGACAGATCCGACGCAGCGTCATCATCACCACCACCAGCAGCACGCATGAAGTGGTAGCGATTCTCCGCCGAAAAGTAGGTGGGGGGCATTTGGATGACAGTGATCGCATTCACAGGCTCGCTTGCTTCTTTCAACATGCCCGACGCGACGAGAATCGAGCTACTCTGGAAACGCCGTGCAGCCGCCTGCATGCGCAAATACACCTGTTCCCCTGCAGAGGCCACGAAAGCGCCACTTTTCATGCTCTACTTCTTTTACCTTGTAAGCGACGTAAAACAAACGAAATTCAACAGCATCATACATGTTTGAAATTTGAGCCCTTATTCCGGTGAGCTTTAAATAATCACAGCAAGGTTATTAGGACTTTATATTTGTGGTTCACAACTCTTGCCCTAGAAGGGCGACATGCCGGTTTTGATTACTTTTGGACGCGATTTAAAAATATAAATGCTACTCAGATCACGAAAAGTATGCTGGTACATGTCACCAAAATTCACGCTGTTTTTCTTTCCACCGGTATCTAGTCAACCGTTTTCGCCAGTTGTGGGTACCTTTAATTAAAGCTTATCATAAGCTTCAATTAAAGTCGAGACGCTCATGTGGATTAGAATAAAACTATTCTGTAGAGAGGAGCGTTAATTCGTCCATCAGAGCAGACACTTCCTGCTGTGGTACCACTTCTGGCACTTCTTGTGACAAATTCCTGAGTGCCACAAAGGCGCTCTCCTCCTTGACAGCACTTGGATGAATGCTCTTGAGGTCAAAGGGCAGCCTTGAAAGTAGATACTTCGCAACCTGAATGTAAAAGCTAAGTGCACCTATTCTAAACATCTTCTCCTCAGGCGTGAAAAAATTAATGGAATTTTCAGTGTCTGCACCGATTTAAACTACCTGCTTCCAATCAGAGCACTCTACATTAAGGGATTGAAGTTCCACTTCTGTGAAGTCCCTGTATGCATTGATCAGTAGGAAACGTCCCAGAATTCTTTTCACAAGCTTCACCATTTCTTCATACAATATATAGAGGAGTGGCTCCCGTCATTGAAATAACGTCAAGAACTCAACAAACACATCTGCGACATTTTGAAGAAAGATTGCCTTGGGAAGTAGATCCTTTTTCATTAGATGTTCTTTCAGACGTCTATAAATATTGCCACCTGCTGGACTTTTTTGTTAGGCACCCAGAACTGTTTCCTTGACAGCTTCATGTTGCTGGATAAATCGTTCCAAAGCTGAACTCAGCGTCAGCCATCGCGAGCTCACATGCCCCAGAAGGACATTTTCAGGCAAGCCTAGGAATCTCTGTGTTGCCTTCAGCGTAGCACTTTGTACGGCTGAATTTTCGAAAAAGTGATATATGTCAAGCAAAATTGTTTCTACAGTATGACCGAATGCTTCAAGACCTTTTGCAAATGCATTATGCACCTTGTGCAAACTACATTCACCAATGTCCAGCAAAGCTGGATTCACATCTTCTTTCAAACATTTTTTCAAACTTTGCATGACGTTGGGCCCGTCACTATAAAAGCAGAGCATGTTCCTTGCAGGCAAATCTTGCAGGGCTTCTTTAACATGTGCCAGCAAGATTTCTGTTGCAGAGCCCAAGTGATAAGAGTGCAAATGCTCAACAACAACACGCTTCTGTGTATCAGACAAATATCTAGCCATCACGTCCAGCTGTTGGCAGCGTTGCTCTGGGAGCGAAGTTTCGTCGATCTGAATTGTGTAATATGTGCGTGGCCTGATTGATTGATTTGTGGGGTTTAACGTCCCAAAACCACCATATGATTATGAGAGACGCCGTAGTGGAGGGCTCCGGTTTTTTCGACCACCTGGGGTTCTTTAACGTGCACCTAAATCTGAGCACACGGGCCTACAGCATTTCCACCTCCATCGGAAATGCAGCCGCCGCAGCCGGGATTTGAACCCGCGATGTGCGTGGCCTGTTCAGTTCATCTGTGACTGCCTTCGTAAAATATGGACCTAGGCCATCTGAAATTATGTATGATAGCTTCTTCCTACCACACTGGAATTCCTTGGCTATTTTAGAGTCTGGAAACGATGCCATCATCTTCGTTGCTGCATCCCAGTATGTATAAGGGATCCCAGGCATCGCCACTCTAAGTGCAAAATAAGTATCTGCTCGAGCAGCAGGGTCTGCCTTCGAAAGTCTTGGCCCAGTTGCAAAGCCTGATTCCAGCTGAACTTGCTTAGTAGCAGGCTTCTTTAGAACACCAGAAGCATCTCTATGTTGAGTGCACAACTCAACGTGACTCTTCTTGGCAGCATGACGCTTGACAGCCGCCACACCATGTTGTGCACAGTTTATGATAGTGTTGCAGATGGTGCAGAACGCTTCCTCTTGTTTTATCCCTTGTCTGCGCCAAACAGAGATGACGTCACCGTTGGAATCAATCTCATTGAGCACTTGGTTATTAAACTTGCTTTGACGACCTGAAAGAAAATGTTGCCCTGATTACACAAACTTCTGATAATACAACTTAAACACAAACTTGGATATCTATTTTTGCAAATGCACGATAAATTGAGGCAGACTATAGCACAAAGAATAATTGAAGTAGGCATCGCAAAGCGCGGTAATATCATTATACAATGCTATGATTATATAAAAATCCACGGCGACAGGCGCGCTGTTAATTTTCACAACCACGTTTCATATGCTACCGACCAATTTTAAAAAATCCAAAATTCGATATATTATGAGTTCAGTCAGTACAGATAAGTGCGATATGGCCCAGATCAAGATTACACGATAATAACTTCATGCGCACATCAATACATAACATGTGGCTGCTGATGCCGCACGGTCACTTCGTACGAACTACTACCGCTACTGTGCTGAACCGTGCTGCGTGGAGACAGTTACAAAACGTAAACAAACAATGTAAAATAATGAGCTGTCATCCTGCAATACAAGTCTCCACGAATAACTTGCTAATAAATGCACCTATTGGCACTCGTGCCTTTTATATTATTGTTCACGTCAGTTCAGAGCTAATAATATGCGATATAAAAACAGGGCTTAAATACATGTCAAACAAAAAAAAAAAAGACGAGCCCCTCGAAAAATCCAGTGCTTTCAGGGGCTACTGATGTCATAGCAGGAGACATCCAAAGCAAATGCGCCCAAAAACAGCACGAAATGTGCGTCAAAAATGCGACAATAAACAGTAGGTTTAACAGCACAATAACATCAAGGTTTTTACAAAGAATTACAATCGGAGGCTCAAACACTTCAACTTTACCTTTTCAAGCATTATATCCACATCAGCCAACACAAAACAGGTGTCAACGACATATGTCACAGACTTACCTTTCTTCGTAAAAGCCATTTCGCTGCCTGCCGGAACGGCCAATGTACCCAGCACGTGTGATTGGTGCGACGTTCTCTGGCCACTAGCCAACGCTTCGCACACGGCTAGCAGTGGCTGAAGATAGGCTTGGCTGCTACTTCGGCACTGTTTCGGTTTCGAAACCATTGGCCGTGGAGGCGAGCGTCACAAAACGTTGGCCTCATCGCAGGCTTGGCACAATATACGCGAAAAACAGCCATTTGGCGCAGTTTGGCGCAGCACTTCCATCACTGGCTTATGTGGTGTTGTATAGTTTCTTTTAGCGAGAGTAAAATTACATGCAGAACACTTCACTTGTGTCTGAGAGAGCTTCTCAAAGACATGACCTCTGCACCCATCAAAAAGAGGCTAAGAGAGGGCATCTGCAATGACTGTGGCAGCCAGCACAAACTCACAATGGTTGTTTACCAGAAAGCCGAAGGTGCATTATGTGTGCGGTGCCACGACAGGCACTGTGAGATTGATGTTCTAAGGTGTGTTATGAACCCATAATTTGTAAGGGAGGTGTGTGTCTCTACACAAATCTATCCCACAAGTTATCTCGCATGCTCTGTCATTACTCTTGTAAGGGAGAAGAAAAGGAAGTCAGGGAACAAGCAGGTCTTAAGCTCAGGACATCTTAGTATCTTAAGGGACAACAAGAGAGGGTCAGGGAACGGGCAGATGCTAAGCTCAGGACATCTTAGTTGAAGTCACGAAGAAGACTTGCCCATGGCAGACGAGATCACCAGACTAAATTACAAGACAAGGCAAGGGGGAGACAGAAAGGTGGGTAGGATTAAGAAGTTTGTGGGCTGCAACAAGCACAGGACCGGGTTTCGTCATGGGAGAGGCCCTGCAGTCATGATGATGACCAAGAAAGGCCCCATATTAATTTGGAATACTCAGACTAATCTTATTGACCATATACTGGCAAGAATTTATATTTTTGGCATTGCATTGTGAATACATCTGCTAAGAGGCCATAGAGCATTTTGATATTACGGGTTTAACGTTCCGAAACCATCATATGATTATGAGAGATGCTGTAGTGGAAGGCTCCGGAAATTTTGACCACGTGGGATTCTTTAACGTCCACTCGAATCTGAGCACACGGGCCTACAGCATTTTCACCTTCATTGAAAATGCAGCCGCCACAGCCAGGATTCCATCTCGCAATGTGCGGGTCAGCAGCCAAGTACCTTAGCCACTAGACCACTGCGGTGAGGTGCCACAGAGCATTTTGAGACCTGGCATGTACAAAACCGTAAGTTTCTCAGAAAATTACCTAATTTGTTAAGGGTATTTTTCTAAATGCAAATTTCTCAGGGATCGTCATTGCAGCGCTAGGAATGATGGTATGTGTAGAGTGTACTAGAAAGATTGAGCGGCGCGGTCTCCTACTGGCAGCCATGCTTTCAAACTACGCTCCACACACGGACAATTGATGCGAGGGCTCTGCGGTCGATGCGGTTTGCGAAATGCCGAGGCGCGTGCGGTTGGATGCATGGTAACTGTGGTAGCAACTGAGCGGGAGACTTCACAGCTCAGTGTTATTCCTGTTTGCCGAGCACTGCCAGTATGCCGAAGAACTGCCCCGTCGTGGTGGTCTAGTGGCCAAGGTACTCGGCTGCTGATCCGCAGGTCGGGGGATTGAATCCCGGCTGCGGCGGCTGCATTTCCTACGGAGGCGGAAATGTCGTAGGCCCCTGTGCTCATATTTGGGTGCACGTTAAAGAACCCCAGGTGGTCAAAATTTCCCGAGCCCTCCACTACACATCTCTCATAATCAGATCGTGATTTCGGACGTTAAATCCCACAAGTCAATCAATCAATGCTGAATAACCGTCATCCACACTGCTATGCTCCTGGCTGCCACACTGGTTATTCGGGCGCCAAAGTGATGCAGAAAGTGTACTTGTTCAGCGTCCCGTAAAACGAAGACCGTAAAAAGGTCAAGAAGAGGAACTTGCATCGCAGCGACAAGCCATTGGATGACAAACAAGCAGTTTGTTAGCTGCATTGCGAGGAGATATTCTACGTGACTACACCCATGTTATGAACGGGGAAGAAGTCAGAATACCACGCGGAGTCCCAGCGTTCACGTGTGATGCAGTCCCAAGAATACTTTTGAATGCGCCGACGTACTTGACCACCTTGAAACACGAACAGGAAAAGTACGTTCGGACAGAGCAGTCCTTTTTGAGCTCAGCACAACACAGGAAGTCGCCTTTCAGATCTTTCTCAAGGGGAAACTGCTGTCTGAGCAAGCTGTGACGACAGTAAAGCAAGCCGAAGAGGCTCTACTTCCTGCCGAATGTTTAATTACGTGTCCTGGTGCCATGCCTGCGCCTGCACTTGTCACAAATGACATGACAAAATCGCTTCTGATTAAGGCAGACATCAAAAGAGAACTATTTAAAAAAATGTGTGGCCACATCAACAGCATGTAATAATAGATTTCCGGGCGTGAGTGTGCTGGCACGCCACATGGACAAGTTAACTCGTGGAATAGCTGAAGCGTATTTTATTAGAAAACATGGTGACGGATGCGTGAGCCAACCTTCGGTGGCCTTGCATGACAAAGACTTCGCACTTTTAGATAAGGGTTAGCCATTTTATCATTGTACCTTCTTTTTGTCAGACCATTCCCCAGAATATGTCAAGTTGCTCACGTTTGCTGTTAAAAGATTGCCTGTTCTATATATCATCATGTGTGCTGCAAATAATAAAATTCAGTTGGTAGTCGGCGCTCGTGTTGTCCTCTTTGCTTTCCGTGCCTCGCCTTTCGTCTGTTTTTTCTAGCACCTTCGTGCTCGCGCTGCAGCCCTTACTACCATGAATTCAAACCAACTAGTTCAAATAGCCATTCTACTTCAAAGCATGTAATACCTACGTTGCTGTTGGCATCGTTACGCAAATGTAAGCAGCTGGTTAAATAAATCATGCGACTGTCTAACATGTCTGCACGTACAACACTGGTATATGTTATGAGACAATGTCCCACTAAAGCGGTTAGATAGGGGCCGAGGAAGACTACGTGATTTTGGTGTAGGGCACAGCTTTCGTTCTCCATCTTGGCTTATGCATTGGCGCTGTGTACATATATCTTCAAACGCCTAGTTTCCCGTGTGCCTTCACGTAACATTTTGGTGGAAGGTGCTGGGTTACAACGCACAACGGAGTTACGCAGCAGACGCCTAGTCGCTGCTCCCAACATGTCCCACGACAGCGACGCTTCGTCAACTGTCGCGCCCAATGCACCAACGGCGCAGACCTCCTCTGTCTTTCTCGTGGCAGCTCCACCCCGCGATTCTGGCAACTTTTCGGGAATGGACAGCGAGGACGTGGATTAGTGGCTCAAATTTTACGAGCTCGTCAGCGAAAATCACAGGAGGGACCCAACCTCGATGCTGGCAAACATCACCTTTTATTTGCAAGGAACGGCCAAGGCGTGGTTTAATAATGTGGACGCAATCACGAGCTGGGACGTATGCAAGACCAAGTTACGTGAGTTGTTTGGTCAATCTGCCGGCTGCAAGCAGGCCGCTAGGAAAGAACTTGGCCCACGTGTTCAGACGTCCACAAAGTCTTACCTAGCGTATATACAAGACGTGCTGACCCTTTGCCGTAAAGTTGACCGAATCATGGCTGAAGCCGACAAGGTAGCACACGTGCTCAAGGGCATCGCAGACGATGCATTTAATCTCCTTGTGTGCAAAG
The DNA here is from genome assembly GCF_043290135.1 of Rhipicephalus microplus. Classification (NCBI taxonomy): domain Eukaryota; kingdom Metazoa; phylum Arthropoda; class Arachnida; order Ixodida; family Ixodidae; genus Rhipicephalus; species Rhipicephalus microplus. Next base: position 9,691,571 of record NW_027464589.1, read on the forward strand.
GCTGTTTGTTCCACCATGCAAGATGTTATCTTGAAGTGCCAAGGCTTTCAAGAGGCTAAAAGCCGTCGCATTGCCCACCACTTTACACGCCTTCCCAACACTGCTGCAACGTCAACTTGCGAAGATCTCCGTATAGTGACCCAGCCCAATTCACACTCTGGTGACATCACGAGAGTCGTACGCTGCGAAATCGAGGCCATATCACCCGCACCCTTGAGAGCACTAGCACCGACTGGTCCTCAGCCGACTATATCACTAATACAGACCGTTGTTCGCCAAGAACTAGCCAACGAGGGTATTCACACAGTCTGTTCTGTGCACCGCCCCGATGCTGTCAGTTGTTCGTCTACCTCCAGCCACCCACCGCATTATCACCGCCCCGCTCCACGTAACCGTGACCCAAATGCGTGGAAGACGCCTGACGACAGGCCAATTTGCTTTCGATGTGAACGGGTCGGACACATTGTCCGTCATTGCCGAAGCATGTAGACCTCGCCGTATCGGGCAAACTCGAGCTCCCCAACCTCCACTCACCAGCGTATCTCTATGGCCAGGAACCACCACAGCGTGATGGCTCAGCTAATTACGACCCGACCACTACAACTACTGCCCAGTACAGTCGCTCACCTCCGCTGCCACCTCATTCCCTGGCCCCATCCTCTGCCCGGCGGTTTTCTTCGGAAAACTAACTGCAGCTCCTGGAGGTGACGCTGCTGATACGACTTGCTCTCCGATTCCTCTGTTGACGTTCCCGACCAATCAGAAGGTCGACGTTGAAGTGGACGATTTATCTGTTAAAGCCTTGGTAGACACCGGCGCTCATATTTCTGTGATGAGCCTACACATTACTGCCCGCTTAAAGAAAGTCCTTACTCCAGCCCCTTCACGCAGTGTTCATGTTGCTGATGGTGGTACGGCTTCTGTTATGGCGTCTGTACTGCACGCGTTACTATCGCAGGCCGTCAAACTTCAGTTCTCTTCACTGTTCTCTTTCACTGCACCGATAATGTGATCCTCGGTCTTGACTTTTTGTCTACTCATTCCGCCCTCATCAACTGTTCAGCTGTGCAACTTAACCTACTGTATCTAATTAATCTGACCAGTCCAACCCAAGCTTGAATGTGCACTGCTGAACATGTCCGTTTGTCACCCCAAACTGTGACCTACTTCACCGTAACGCCCTCACCCCCTGTATCCGGTGGCGACTATGTGCTCGCACTCATCACATCCATTCTCTCTCTCGACTCACAGTATTACCTTACCACACACTGTTATTCAGTTACGGGCAATTCGCCTGCATTCCTGTGCTCAACTTTGCTCTGTGTCCACAAGTGCTCCTGTGTGGAATTGCCCTCGCCATGCTGACTCCCTCTGACGAATGCATCTCAGCTCTGTCTCTGAACGATGCTGGACACTGCAGCAACACGCATGCTCGATCTTCGCAAGCAAGCCCGTCTGCTGATGTTAAAAAAATGATCGTGTCAGACCTTTTGCCGCAATAACCTGACGCACTCCTTCACGTCCTTGAGTCATACTGGGACTTATTTGACTTTTGTGATCATCCGCTAGGTCAAACCACTGCTGTAAAGCACCGCATTGACACCGGCGATGCCTCCCCTATCCATCGGCGGCCATACCGCGTATCTGCAACCGAGCGTCACAGAATTCAAGCAGAAGTCCACAAAATGCTCAACGGAGACATAATTGAGCCATGATGTAGTCCATGGACTGTTCAAAATGCCAACCAGAGACATAATTGAGCCATGATGTAGTCCACGGGCTTCCCCTTGTAGTTCTTGTCAAAAAGAAGGTCAACAATTGGTGTTTCTGTCTTAACTACCGACATCTGAACAAGATCACTAAAAAATATGTCTACCTGCTACTGCGCATAGACGACGCCCTGGATTGTCTTCACGGCGCTAAGTAATTTTCTTCTATTGATCTAAGATCAGGGTACTGGCAAATTGCTGTCAACGACATGGACCGTGAAAAGACCGCATTTGTCACGCCTGATAGTCTTTACCAGTTTAAGGTCATGCCCTTCGAGTTATGCAATGCTCCGGCCACCTTCGAGCAGATAATGAACTCTCTTTTACATGGGTTCAAATGGTCAATTTGTCTATGTTACCTTGACGACGTTATTGTCTTTTCTCGGACCTTTTCTCGAGACCCACCTCGACTGCCTATCCTCAATACTGGCTGTTTTTCGCAATGCCAGTCTCTAACTGAACTTGTCAAGAGTGCCACTTCGGATGCCAGCAACTAACCATATTGGGCCACCTTGTCGACTCCCCTGGTCTGTACGTCCTGATCACGATAAAGTGCGAGCTGTGCGAAACTTCCCCATTTCGACCCGCACTAAGGAAGTCCGCAGCTTTCTCGGTCTGTGCTCGTACTTTCGACATTTTGTGAACAACTTTGTAGAAGTAGCCTGTCCCCTCACAAACTTACTGAAAAGAGATGTCTCATTCACATGAGGTGCTGCGCAGGTTACGGCACTCTCTACACTTATTACATTGCTAACAGAACCACCTGTTCTGGCTCATTTTGACGTTGCTGCCCCTACAGAAGTCCACACCGATGCCAGTGGCCACGGAATTGGTGCTGTTTTGATGCAGCATCAAAGCGGCTGCGCCTGCGTTATCGCATATGCCAGCAGTCTCGTCTCGCAAGCGGAAAGGAAGTACTCGATCACCGAAAGGGAATGCATTACTCTCATTTGGGCGGTAGCAAAATTTCGGCCCCATTTACATGGTTGACATTTCACCTTCACAACCGATCACCACACACTTTGCTGGCTCGAATCCTTGAAGGACCCCACTGGGCGCCTTGGTCGATGGGCACTACGACTCCAAGGGTATAACTACTCGGTGTCTTACAAATCTGGCCGTTTACACCATGATGCTGACTGCTTATCTCAGAATCCAGTGGACCCACTTGAGGTGTTCGATGAAGGGTCATGTGTGCTGTCTCCGCTTTAAGCAACATCCTTGAGGAACAGCGCCGAGATCCTGTCTTAGGTAACATTATCGAGAAGGTTTATTCTGCGGCACCCGACCCATCTACTCGATTGTTCGCGCTCAAGGATGGCACATTGTACCGTTACAACATCCACCCTGATAGACACGAACTGCTCCTTGTGGTACCTTCTCGTTTACGTGCGAGCGTGATCGGCCAGCTCCACGACGCTCCCACTGCCGCTCAACTCGGACGTATGACCATGTACAGCGTCGATTTTACTGGCCCAGTCTTTATCGCTTGGTCCACAGCTACGTTGCCCCAAGCAACTAGTGTCAACGTCGAAAAAAACCTATGAGTCCTGCCGGGTTCCTCCAACCGCTTGTCATTCCCTTCTTTCAACTTGGTCTTGACCTCCTAAGCCCTTTCCCTGTGTCCATTTCTGGGAATAAGTGAATAGCTGTCGCGACAGATCACACAACTTGCTACGCCATTGCACGAGCTCTACCAACCAGCTGTGCCACGGACATTACTGATTTTCTCCTGCACGACGTCATACTTCATCATGGCGCCCCACGCCAACTCCTGAGAGATCGTGGGTGCTATTTCCTTTCCCGAGTTATCGACGACCTGCTTCGCTCCTGCGAGACAAAACAAATTTACAACAGCCTACCTTCCGCAAACTAACGGATTAACTGAACGATTCAGCCAGACTAACTGATATGCTCGCTATATACGTATCGTTTCAACCACTAGGACTGGGACCTTGCATTGCCCTTCGCTACGTTTGCCTATAATTTTTCACGCCATGATGCAACTGGTTTCCCCCTTTCTATCTCGTGTTTGGTGGGCATCCAACTTTACCGTTTGACACCATCCTTCCGACAGCCGTCGACTCGACGACCGAATACACCCGCGATGCTATCACCAGAGCTCGCAATGCACAATAAGTTGCCCGTCAGCGCCTTTTAGCATCGCAAGATCAGCAGCGAAAGCTTTACAACTCCCATCATCTCCAAGTTTCCTTTACTCCGGTTTCTCTTGTGCTATTGTGGACTCCAACTAGGCGCATTAGACCTTCTGAAAAACTGCTTTCCCGCTACTCGGGACCGTACTGCGTATTGCGGCGAGTGACAGATGTGACCTACAAGATAGAACCGCTCGAGTCTTCCTCCTCCTCCCCTTCACTGTCTACAGAAATTGTTCATGTATGTCGCCTTAAGCTGTACCCCTCGGCAACATCATAGAAAGCACCGAGACGGTGCTTCAGCACAGGGGTTATGTTATGAGACAATGTCCCACTAAAGGGGTTAGATAGGGGCCAAAGAAGACTACATGATTTTGGTGTATGGCACAGCTCTTGTTCTCCATCTTGGCTTGCGCATTGGCGCTGTGTAAATATATCTTTAAACGCCTAGTTTTTCGTGTGCCTTCACATAACAATATTTAGCGCAATTTCGTAATATTTTGCTTAATAAAAAAGTTACACCACAGTCACCTTCCATCTACATGCTTCACATAACATCTATTCTCATGGTACATGAGATCTGCCGATTTTTTTTTTTTTTTTTTTTTTTTTTTTTTTTTTTTGCTTGATGCAGCTGCAGACCTGCAAATCTGTTTTTGTTGTGTCCGCAGTCGCAGTCCTTTCTGTGCGATATACTTTGTGGTTATGTTACCTTGTAATATTTTTGTTTCGATAATTAATTTCTCTATTTGCAGTACAAGCGCTAGCTGCTTTCAAATAAAGATTGTCTCACCATGCTCACAATTATACATACTGCACATGTCTTTTTATTTATTTGCATACACACAGCAATCATATGAATGAGTTAACATTTTGCCTGTATGTATTAAGAACTAGAAGAAATCCAAGTAGTTAATGTTACTTGGTGGCATTAGAACATAAGTCTGATAAAGTAGCAAATACTAAATTATTCTTTAGCTTTTGAAGGAGGTTATATTGTCGGGTAAAAGCCGGGTAAGGAAAGTTATGAACGTATGTGATAGATAAGCTTTAAGAGAGAGAATAAAACATTTATTTGCGACCGAGGAAGCAGTGTCAGTGAGTGGGCTCCTTAGTCCGGGATCCCATTGGCACGGGTCGCCGTCCTCGCTCGTCTCACAAGGGCCTTTTGACGTGGCCATGACTTGACGCTTCACTGTTGTGCACATACATTACGGTGCATTTGTATTTGGACTAAAGTAACTATAGTTAGCCAAGAGATGAAATCGGAACGTAATAGGCTTTTCAGTTTCTGAGCTTCGGTTTATCTGAAGACCCAGCGACTTCAGCGGTCAGTGCATCAAGTCAAGATAATGTGCCTGCTTTTGTTGGAGTTTGTCCCTTCGGCAAGGTCCAAATATACTTGCACTTCAAAGATGCAGTCAATGTGCAAGCTTGTGTAGGAGACTACTGAAGTTGAATCAATTTATAATGACCACTTTATTGACATCGTAGCAAATGCTACAGACAAGCAGCTCTCGCAAGAATAATTTGGTCACATCTAGCTGTACATAACCTGTACTGCCACGCACACATGCATGAGCACTCTTCATATATATTTGTAAGGTGCTGGCCAGAGAACACCTATACCGGCTCTTTCGAAAAGTGCCAGTCGCCGACGAAATTTGGCATAAACGCAGCCGATAAGCGCGGCGCCACAGCAAAACTTGTCCTGCCCCACCAAGCCATTTCACTCTCAGCGCGTCCTATTATTTCCGTGCGGTGCGCCTCAGAAGTTGAGTGGCGGTTGTGCCACTCAACCTTTCTAGTACACTCTAGTATATGTGTCTGCGAGGCTTGTGTTGCCTGGTGTTGAGAAAGCCAACGGCTCAAAAGTGAATACGACAACGTAAATAAATAAAGCTTCTGTAAAACAAAACTTTTATAGGCAGATCTCATTCAGGCGAATCATATTCTAAAATAGAAGTCCACTCACCTCTACCTCATAACCCAATTGGCAAAAAAAACAAAAAAAAACTGACGATCAGCAGTGGCAAAGTGAACGCTGACTCTGTCATCAATCAGCCTGCCAAGTTTAGCATCCGTTTGTTACTCTTTATGCTTCGTAAAATTGTACATCAATGCAGAAGTCTCTAAGTTTAAATAGAATTCGTTTCTGGTAAGAAATGAATAGCTGACTACGTGCTCTTTCATCAATTAATCAACCATTTTGACGCAAGGAAGGCGTAGAAGCCTGACAAGTGTTCGAGGTGTACGGGCTCTACGTGAGCGATACAAATGCGAGTAAAGTTGCTCACACATCCCGGCGTTCCCATGTGTCCAACAGCTCGCAGCCCCACTTAGGTAAGAGTAGGAAACTATGCAAAACGTCATCAATGGCCATCTTGAATGGTAAGTAAGATGAAATAGCGATATGTGATTACATGGGATTTGAAAGAAAGGTAGTCAGTGGAATATGCACAAGACAAAACTATAGCTTTTTCTTCATAATTCACATACAGCAGTTTTTTTTTTTTTCTTTGTGTGAGTGTTGCAGCATGCGTTAAATCCTGGTGTGCATGCGCCATTGGCCACATGACACACCGGATTGTTTACAATAAGTCCGATTAAAGTAGGGCACGATGAGGAATTTCAACTTTGTTATTCAACTCCGTTATCTGCCAAAAGTCAAATGGATAGAGTGATATTATGAGGCACTGCGTTCGGGTACGGCTGACAGCACTTCGTAACAGTGTTTTCTATTTGACAAATGGGACGAAAATAACTGGGTGAGTAGTAGACTAAGGAAAGTTTTATCAATCCTTGGAAGCAGTTTAGGGCAGGAGACATTACAGAGAGCTCTGTTACCTCAGGAGCACTTTATGGTGGTAGACTTTAGTTAAACGCATTTGCCTGCTTGCTTTTATTCAAAGCACCGTGCTCAGCCGAGTGCCTCTCATGAAAGCCATTTTGGTGCCACGCGCTTGTTCTCCTCTATAGTGTCTGCTCTGTACTGCGCCCCACCTTTTGCATTCGAAATTAATATTTCCCAACTGTGGCTGTTTGCTACAATCCACTAAACCAATGGGGGCTGCGTTGGCTCTTAAGCGATATTCTACGCTCCGCTGCTTGATAGTCACTTGTCGGTCACGCATTTGTTTGTCCCATTCATTAGCCACCTCCAAGATGTTACCATGAAAGTAAGCGTAAAGGTATGGACAAACAAGGAATCAAGCAAGACGTGTTGCGCAGCCAAGGAGGGTGGCGCAACTTGTCAAACTCGGCGAATGAAACTAGCCGTAAGGTGAAGCGAATGCAAGCGACAGGACTAGGAGTAAAAAGAAACCAACACACCTGCACCACGGAAAGGAGAACGCTGCACCACGGAAAGGAAAACGGTTTTAGCTGGCCATCCGACGACTACGAAAGCTCACGAAACAAACCGATGGGATAGCATTATTTTCCACCTCCAGTAGGGTGCCCTAGCTCCAGAAACGAACAGTCACCACATTTATCATTTTAACCATCATAGATGGCACCACTTTTCAATGCAGCGACACCGCAGAAAACAACTAGTAAAGCAAATCCATATTGTCGTTTTGAAGTATACGCTAAAAAAGGGCATAAACAAAACTACATAATGTTATTTGCAGACAGTGTCGTAATAAGTATATTTCAACTTTGCGGTGTATTTTAACTTCATCTAGGGACCTTATTTTAACTATGGTTGTAGCGCCACCTAAGTAGGGGGTGTCTTCAAATAAGTTTGGCAGCTCCTGTGGCTCCAATGGTAGGTGGCTCCGTGTTTGGCAGCGTCTCAACTGGTAGGTGTTCTGTGGCATCTTCTGCACCGCGCGGCGAAGCAGCCAGCCCCACCACAGAGGCCCCACACCGAAGTGGCTTCTGCGCCGCACGAAAGGGACGTCACTACAATAATTATTACTTAAAGCTAGTTAAATGTGTAAATCATTCATGTGTAACGCGTTAAACCTACAATAATTTTACTAAAAATGTGCTTAACGAGTCAATCAACCTAGATTTGTTAATTAAACACGTATTACAAGTACTTTAAATACAAGGGGCGCTATTGGCGCTGCGGCTGCAAAAGGTAAACAGTGCGAGATGGTAGCTGCCTGCTATGTGTGTTGGTGGTGAGAAGAAGAGAGATAAAGATGCAAAGAAAGGCAGGGAGGTTAACCAGACGCACATCCGGTTTGCTACCCTGCACTGGGGAAAGGATGAAGGGGAGAAAAGACGTTGCCGTGTTGGTGGTGAAAACTCCGACCAAGTCGTGGCCTGGCCGCCCCCAAGGAGGACCAGAGACCCTGTGTCGTCGCTGCTTCATGTGATTGCTGTATGCCCAGTTGAACCTGGTGGTTGGAGCTAGCGCGGCCGTCCACCGCGCCGCAGCTTCATCTGAGTGTGTGCGCCATAGAATTTCTCAGTATGACATGCGGTATATTGTTGGACGTACTGAATTCTCTAGATTGCAATTATGCCAAGCGCGGTGATGTCAAAGGTGAAAGTGTTCTTGCTGCCGAGCTTCGCTTGTCGCAAATAGCAAGGTTCACGTGTGACTGACCGGACGCACATACATGAAACACCAGTGCGTCGCCGAAGTGTTTATACTATCGATGAAAACAACTGTGTTGTAGTGTTCATACTATAGAGTACAAGAAAAAGTGGAGTGCCCGGACCGAGCTCCGAAAAGTGAAGCCAAAAAGGGTCGATCCGATTGTGGCGCTGCGATTGGTAGTGTGTAATATATTGTTGTTTTAAGAGCCACGCACAGATCCACCGAATTGGTTGAGGGGTAGAATGCTTAATTCCCTCAAAAAAAAAAAAAAAAAAACCCAGGTTGACATCCCAGATAAAGACAATAAATTTTTCTTAAATTTTTTGCAGAGTTGTATTGGTTGTTTTTTTTTTCATCTGGCTTCAATTGCTACATATTGCTACGAAAAATCCCACTAAATATGAAGTAAAAGAATTGACAGCGAGGGTGGATAGATGTGGCTGGACCCTTTAGAACGGGCGGCGGCTAACGCCACCTAGCCGTAATAATTAGTGAACTAACCATAAGATTTATCCTTTTTTTTTCTTTAAATAGTGAGGTTGAGGATTCGTACTTTGCAGGAAAGGATTTAATTTTCACCCATGCCTTGACTATAGCCACGAATCAGATAACCTTTTTCTAGTTAAGTCTACCCGCTTAAAGTCTGTTTTGCCCTCCCAGTCCCTAAACCCCACTTTGAAAAACTCTGCGCCATCATCCTGAACTATAGGGTGAAGCCCTTTACAGAACATTATCAAGTACTTGTTCGGCAGTTTCTTCTTCCTCTCCACACGCACTGCATAATGTGTCTACCCCTTCGTATTTGGCCCGATATGTCTTGGTTCGCAGTACCCCTGTCCTGGCCTCAAACAGTAGAAAACTACCCCGAGTATTATCATAGATCATTTCCTTGGCAATCTCCTGCTTAAAAGTTTGATACATCTCTAGTGCGGACTTCTTAATCATGCCCATTCTCCACATGTCAGTCTCCGTTTCCTTCACTTTCTTCTTAACCGATAGTTCTTTTTGGTTTGGCCACATGCTGTTTTCTAAGTATTTACCAGTCAATTTCCTGGTTCGCTTCCTCCATTTTGTATCGACATTATTCATGTACAAGTAGCCTAAAACCTTCCTAGACCAACGCTCCTCCCCCATTTCTCTCAATCGCTTCTCCAGTTTTATCTTGCTGCTAGCTTCCCTGCCCTCAATTAATGTCCATCCCATATCACCTTGTGCTCCCCGATTTGATGTATTCCCGTGAGCTCCAAAAGCAAGCCTACCTATTCCACGTTGCTTAATTTCTAATCTTGCATGAGCTTCTGATCTCATGCACAAGACCTCATTGTCTAATGTCAGCCCAGCAACCATGACCCCTTTCCATATTCCTCTCACAACATCATACTTATTGCAATTCCACAGTGCCCTATTTTTCATCACTGCTGCATTTCTGTTACATTTAGTCGTCACGTAAATATCGTGTTCCCTTTGGTACTCGGTCCCATTGCTTATCCATACGCCCACATATTTGTATTTATCCGTTATCTCTAGCGTGACCTCCTGTATTCTAAGCTCACTACCTTCGTTATCATTGAAAATCATGACTACTGATTTTTCCTAACTGAATCTAAAATCTAACCTAACTCCCTCATTACTGCAGATGCCCATCAATCTCAGTAAATCTTCCTTGTTGTCGGCCATTAGCACTATATTGCCACGACATAGTGCCTGCATTCAAACAACGCGCCCATCACCACGCGCACGGATGGATGGATGGATGGATGTGGCCGTACCCTTTAGATCGGGCGGCGGCTAACGCCACCTAGCCGTGATACTTAGTGAACTAACCATTACATTTATCTTTTTTTTTCCTTTAAATAATGAAGTTGAGGATTCGTACTTCGCAGTGAAGGGTTTAATTTTCACTCGTGCCTTGACTTTAGCCACCAATCAGATAACCTCCTTCTAGTTAAGTCTACCCGCTTAAAGTCTATTTTGCCCTCGCTGTCCCTAAATCCCAGTGCTTTGAAAAACTCTGCGCCATCATCCTGAACTATAGGGTGAAGCCCTTTACAGAACATTATCAAGTGTTCAGCAGTTTCTTCTTCCTCTCCACACGCACTGCATACTGTGTCGACCCCTTCGTATTTGGCCCGATATGTCTTTGTTCGCAATACTCCCGTCCTGGCCTCAAACAGTAAAGAACTACCCCGAGTATTATCATAGATCCTTTCCTTGGCAATTTCCTGCTTAAAAGTTCGATAGATCTCTAGTGCGGACTTCTTAATCATGCCCATTCTCCACATGTCAGTCTCCGTTTCCTTCACTTTTTTCTTAACCGATAGTTCCTTTTGGTTTAGCCACCTGCTGTTTTCTAAGTATTTACCAGTCAACTTCCTGGTTCACTTCCTCCATTTTGTATCGACATTCTTCATGTACAAGTAGCTGAAAACCTTCCTAGCCCAACGCTCTTCCCCCATTTCTCTCAATTGCTTCTCAAATTTTATCTTGCTGCTAGCTTCCCTGCCCTCAAATGATGTCCATCCCATATCACCTTGTACTCCCTGATTTGGTGTATTCCCGTGAGCTCCTAAAGCAAGCCTACCTATTCCACGTTGCTTAATTTCTAATCTTGCTTGAACTTCTGATCTCATGCACAAGACCGCATTGCTGAACGTCAGCCCAGGAACCATGACCCCTTTCCATATTCCTCTCACAACATCATACCTATTGTAATTCCACAGTGCCCTATTTTTCATGACTGCTGCATTTCTGTTACCTTTAGTCGTCACGTATATTTCGTGTTCCCTCAGATACTCGGTCCCATTGCTTATCCATACGCCCAAATATTTGTATTTATCTGTTATCTCTAGCGTGACCTCCTGTATTCTAAGCTCACTACCTTCGTTGTCATTGAAAATCATGACTGCTGATTTTTCCCTACTGAATCTAAAATCTAACCTATCTCCCTCATTACCGCAGATGTCCATCAAACTCTGCAAATCTTCCTTGTTGTTGGCCATTAGCACTATATCATCTGCGTACATTAATGCTGGTAGTGCCTGATCAATAAGTTTTCCTTGTTTGACTAAAGAGAGGTTGAAGCCCAGTCCACTTCCCTCTAATTTTGCCTCTAATCCTTGTAGGTACATCATGAATAATAAAGGTGACAGGGGGCACCCCTGCCTAAGCCCCCGTTTTACCTCTGCAGGCTTGGATACCTGTTTTTCCCACTTTATAACTACCTTGTTACCTTTATAGACACCCTTTAAAAGATTAGTGACACGCCTAGTGTGTCCAGTATTCCCCACAATTCCTCTTGAGCCACGCTATCGTACGCTCCCTTGATATCCAAAAATGCTAGCCACAGGGGCCTGTGTTCTTTTCTGCTATTTCGATGCACTGCGTCAGTGAGAACAGATTGTCTTCCAACCTCCTGTGTTTCCGAAACCCATTCTGCAGTTCCCCCAGCACCCCCTCATCCTCTATCCACGCCTGCAGTCTTTCCTTTATAATCTGCATCGCCAGCCTGTAGACCACTGATGTCACTGTTATAGGACGGTAGTTGTCTATGTCAGCTTTGTCCCCCTTTCCTTTATAGATCATGCTCATCCTGCTAAGTTTCCATCCATCGGGAACTTCACCATCAATTATTATTGTACTCACTGCCTCTCTCAGAGCCTGCTTAGACTTCGGACCTAATGTCTTTATCAGCCTAATTGGAATGCCATCTGGGCCTGTTGATGTACAACTAGGAACCCTTTTCTCAGCCTTTTCCCACTCTTGTTGTGAAAATGGAGCCATTGCACCACTTGATTCGTCTTTGTCTATTGTGGTGCATCAAATACTTCTTTGTTGAAATTTTTCTGTCACCCTTGTTCTTATATATTCAATAGCTTCGTCCCCTTCTAGCCTAGCACCTTGGGCTGTAGTTATAAAACTCTGCTCTAGGCTCGTCTCATTTCTTAGGGAGTTTAGATGGTTCCAAAATTTCGCAGCTGCCTTTCTATCTTTTTTATGTACTTCTGCCAGCCACTGAGCTCCCTTCCTTCTAATCTTTTCATTCATCAGAAGGGATGCATCCCTTCTACAGCTTAGAAAGGTTGCCCATTTTCTTTCCACATCATCTGTCGGTTCACCCCGCTGCTTAGCATGTCTGTGTTCCCTAGAGGCTTCCTGACGTTTTGCTATGGCTCTCTTAACTTCCTCATCCCACCAACTTTTGGGTTTGTGTCTTCTTTTTCGGGGTGACTTGTCACGCGTCTTAGCAAGCTCTATCTCAAAAAGTCTAATTAGATTCGTGTATGTCCACACTGTCTTATTATCCTCCGTGATTACTTTCTCAATTTGTTTAGTGGCTATTTCAATTTGCCTTTCTGGATAAAAATTTTCCTGTAGTTGCTCATCTTGTCTCCTTCCCACTTTCACTGCTCTTCCAAAACTTAGCTTGATACGTTTGTGATCGCTACCCAGACTTCTGGAGCCACCTTCATCTATGTGCAGTTCCCTGAGCTTATCATAAATCCTATGTGACATAGTGCATAATCTATTGTCGACTGAAGCCTTCCTACCTCCCATGGGACATACAGGGACATACATGGGTGCCGTCTAGTGTTGCGCAGAGACGATGATGATAGCACGAGAACCCAGCTGGCCCCTGCTGATGTGCGCCACGCGCTTGGGACTCTTCTTGAAGAAGTAGAAGAAGAAGACATCTTGGCGTTCTGTTGTAAAGTGCTACGACCATAGTCCCTTTCAGTTGTGGGCACGGGTTCGCCCTTTAATAAATACGTTTTATTATACCCCGAGTCCTTCAACATCGTTACATTTCTGGTGGAGGTGCTGGGTAATGAATCAAAGCCCTACGAACGCAAGACAGCGTAGCCCCGACCACCAGCCAGTTGATCCTGCGGAGCCGACACCTGTGCATCAGAGGTCTAGTCGCCGTCTTCGAGGTGATTCACCATAATTCAGTCCACTCCATTTTACGCCAAGGGGAACTCAGTCAATGGACGCCGCCACCATGACAAGTCATGCCATACCAGCCCAAGTGGTGATAAATCAGCCTCACCAGCCACAAGTATTTCATTGCGACTCGTATGAAGACGTAGAAGATTGGCTGAACCTCTTTGAGAGAGTGGCACGTTTGAACGGTTGGGACGAGAGAGAGAAGCTCCGCCGCGTATACTTTGCTTTAGAGGACTTCGCAAAGACGTGGTATGAGAACCATGAAACCGCCTTTACGACCTGGGATGAATTTCGGCGACAAGCTCTGGCGACTTATGCCAGCGCGGATCGCAAAGAAAAGGCGCAGGCTGCGCTCGAATCCAGGAACCAACTCACCAACGAAAGTGTCGCAATGTATATCGAGGACATGATCCGCCTGCTCAAGCGCGCAGATTACCATATGACCGAAGACAAGAAGCTACGCCACCTCATGCGTGGGGTGAAGCAAGAGCTATTCGCTGTTCTCGTCCGCAACCCACCACGAACGGTTGCGGAATTTTATACGGAATCGACAGCCATCGAGAAAACGCTAGAACAGCGGGCTCGACAGTACAATCGAGACATAAACTATGCACCTGCCAATGTCTTCTCTGAACGCCAGCGAAGTGACATGGACGCTCTGCGAGAACTCATCAGGTCGGGGATCAGGGAAGAGCTCAGCAAGTTGAAAGCACCTCACACTACAGCAACACTGTCTGTAGTCGACGTAGTACGAGATGAACTGAGGCAGATGATACGCGAGCCGGAGCGTGTGCCACAGCCCATCCAACGCATACCAACGTACTCTGAAGTACTCAGACAACCCGCGGCGCACACCAATGCAGCAGTTACGATGGCCTCTCCTTGCCCACAAACGGTACGCAGCGCACCTCGTCCACTGGAACCGACGGCTACCTACCTGCCACGAGCCCGTGGTGTAGCTCGCTACGTGGATCAAAGGCCCCGGAAAAGGGACATCTGGCGTGACCATGAGCGCAGGCCTTTGTGTTTCCATTGTGGGGAAGCAGGTCACCTGTATAGGTTCTGCCCTTACCGACAGGCAGGATTAAGGGGCTTTCCGTTGTACGCACCATGCCCTCGAAACGGTGAACGGCCAACGGAGATCGAAGAGTACTTGTCCGCGCGCCAGAGCCCACTCACTCCACGCCAACATCAGCCAAGATCGCCGTCGCCCAGGCGTTACTGATCACCCAGCCCACGTGCTTCTTCCGCACGGTCTGGGCACCGCTCTACAAGCCCACACCAGGAAAACTGAAGCAAGCGACCTGTGGAGGTGAGGCCGCTGATAACGACAGTTGCGAAGATCCTCCATTACGGTTTCAAGGCGACGATGCTATGTTTACAGAGAATAAGCGCAGCAGTGCGAAGATTACTTCAGAATTGCGGTTGAAAATAGACGGATACGAGCTAAATGCTTTAGTTGACACCGGCGCTGATTATTCGGTAATGAGTCACAAATTGGCAAAGAAACTGAAAAAGGTATAGACAAAATGGAGTGGGGCACAGATACGCACGGCAGGTGGCCACACTATTACACCGCTCGGCAGATGCACCTCAAGGCTCGAAATAAGAGGCTTTACTTACGTTGCTGACTTCATCGTGCTGCCGGACTGTTCAAGGGAGCTTATACTAGGAATGGATTTCTTGCAAGCCAATGGAGCCATAATTAATCTGCGCAGATCCAGTGTAACGTTTTCGACAGAACAAGCTATGTCGGTGGAGGAATCGGAAAAGCGACGTCTTACTGCTCTGCGCGTTGTTGATGATGACGTCACAGTGCCACCTCGCTGTAGTGTAATGGTGCTTGTTGAAAATAAGGCATTTTGTGACCACGAAGGAATAGCGGATGGAAACGTAGAGCTCTTTTTAAACAAAGGAATTTGCGTGGCGAGGGGTGTTGTTCACTTAACGAATGGCCGCTCAGTTGTACTCCTTACGAATTTTGGGAATGAATGTCAGCACATCGCGCAAGGTATGGCTATCGCCTATTTCCACGAGTTCTGCATGGCGACTGAACTATGCAGTTTAGCGACAACGCCAACCACTCCACAAGAGACCTGCAACGCCGACGCATCAGTTAACGTCAACCATAGGCTCCCAGAATATCAAAAGAAACGATTGTTTGCCCTTATAAAAGAGTTTTCGGACTGCTTTTCAACGTCCTCTAAGGTGCGATGCACGGCTATTGCAAAACACAGGATTATAACAGAAGAAGCCACAAGACCGATTTACCAACACCCATATCGAGTATCGCAAAAGGAAAGAGACATCATCAAGAAACAAGTGGAGGAGATGCTTTCAGATGACGTGATCCAGCCTTCCAGCAGTCCATGGGCGTCTCCCGTAGTGCTTGTTAAAAAGAAAGATAACAGCCTTCGATTCTGCGTCGACTATCGGAAACTGAACAGCGTAACGAAACGGGATGTATACCCTCTGCCGCGTATCGATGATACACTCGGTCGACTACGGAATGCGAAATATTTCTCCTCCCTTGATCTCAAGAGCGGATATTGGCAAATTGAGGTGGATGAGCGCGACCGTGAAAAGACGGCATTCATAACCCCAGACGGACTCTACAAATTTAAAGCGCTTCCATTCGGCCTGTGCACAGCGCCAGCTACGTTTCAGAGAATGATGGACGCTGTCCTCGCGGGACTGAAATGGCAGTCCTGCTTGGTGTACTTGGATGACGTTGTCGTATTTTCCGCTACATTCGACCAACATCTAGAGCGACTCCGCACAGTATTAGAAGCCATTCGTTCTGCAGACTTGACCATCAAGCCAGAAAAATGCCACTTCGCTTTTGAAGAGCTTAGATTCCTCGGACACGTCGTCAGCTCCGACGGCGTTCGGCCAGATCCCGAAAAGACAGCTGCCATCGCGAAGTTCCCGACACCCAAAGACAAGAAGTCAGTACGTCGCTTCCTGGGTTTATGCGCGTACTATCGGCGATTTGTGGAAAATTTTTCGAAGATTGCTGAACCACTTACTAATCTGACAAAAGACGAGGTGCCCTTTAGGTGAGAAAGTGAACAACAGGAAGCATTTGATTACTTTAGAACACGCCTGCAAGCCTCTCCGATCCTCGCCCACTTCGATGATACTGCCGAAACTGAAGTTCACACTGATGCGAGTAACGTCGGCCTCGGAGCCATTCTAGTCCAGCGGCAAAACGGCCAAGAAAAAGTGCTAGCGTATGCCAGCCGCAAGCTTTCGAAAGCTGAAACAAATTACTCTGCAACCGAAAAAGAGTGTCTCGTGGTCATTTGGGCCATAAGTGAATTTCGGCCGTACCTCTACGGTAGACCATTCCGAGCAGTAAGTGACCACCATTGCCTGTGTTGGCTGGCGAACCTTAGGGATCCCTCTGGCCGACTAGCAAGATGGAGCCTTAGGCTACAAGATTACGATGTTACTGTGGTACACAAATCTGGGAAAAAGCACAGCGATGCCGACTGCCTGTCACGCGCACCAGGGGACACGAGTGAGCCGGAGAAAGAAGACTTCCCGTTTCTAGGCGTCGTTTAGGCATCAGAAATCGCTGAACAACAACAAAATGACCCCGATTTGCTGCCGCTTATACAGCGTCTCCAAGGACTTAACGTTCAAGTCCCGCGCACTTTATCCAGAGCGCTCCCTTCGTTCTGTCTTCGGGAAGGGGTTCTTTACAAGAGGAACTTCAAGCCTCATGGTGACAAGTTTTTATTCGTTGTACCTGCACCTTTACGAAACGAGATTCATGCGCATAGTAACGATTCATTCGTTCAACGCTTAACCACATAAGTTGTGTTCAACTGGCGGAGTCGTAGGTATACAGCAAACAATGAATGAAAATTCTCTGTCAAAAGGTATATGTGCAGCCATGTGCCCCGTACATGTCATGCTCTGGGGCCTGAACCTCTGTCAGATCACTTTCTGTGTTTTGTTTACTATCAGTAGGACATTTTTAGATACCGATTACTAGAAAATAAGTTGCTCAAAGCCACGTCACCAACCATCTATCGCGTTTTGTTGTCTGACAAGTACTTGAGTGCTTTATATATATTTACACAGTGTACTCAGGAAGCAGTCTTTATATGTGGATAATAACTGTGATACAAAAGATGGTGATGACTATAGTGTTATTGTAAACCAAACTATGAAGGTTGATCGTCACCCGATTTTACTTCAAGAAGCGGTTGTATTACAATAAATCCTATATTTGATGTGTTTTCAGATACAAGATTGTTTGAATATGGCGCGCTTCACCGACTTGGCGAGAAGTAGCAATAATTGATGACGTGGATGCCTTATCTGTGCACACAGCAGGCCAGTGAAATGTCAAACAGCCCTTGGCAGTTTCTAGACCACTCATGAAGATGTGGTGATGAAGGATATCAAAGGCATTCGATGTTTAAGGAGCTATATAGCACAAATGTCAAACATGCTTGTCGCATGCGACCAGCGGCCCACCCAAAAATGCCGCGTCACATAATTGTCTCTTGTTTTCTCAATAAGTATGCATGAGACGACTCAGACAATACTGGTCGCAAGCATGTTCTTCACGAGATATCTCATCGTGTCACCATTTGTTGAAGCATAACCGAGAAACAAAAACTATATTATGTCGGAATCGGCACACTGATTTTGCTCATTTCGAAGATCAATATCGGTATTTTTTTAAAAATCCTGACAATAAGTGCCTTTCAGAAATGGCCCACATAAAATATGTGTGAGATATCTTCTTTTAATCGGCAACTATAGGTAACGTTTAGTTCAGGCTCCCCACCAACCCTTCATGTCAGCCTCCTACACTACAGTGAAAAAGACCCTTGCCGGACTAAGTATCCCGACTGCAGCCTGCTATGTGAGGTTCGTTTGGGATTCTTGTAATGTGGTCTGTAACCGTACTAAAATAATCCCAGCTAAAAAAAAGTAACACAGATCAGCACAATATCATGTTCGTAGAAGAACAATCGAGGCATTTCACGACGGAATCGTGTATGTCTGCTAGAAAGCACTAGACAAAGTGTTTATTCAAAAGATAGCAAAAAATGTATTATGAAGTCTCGGTTTTGAAGACCTTTATTAGGCCGGAGGAACCGGCAGCTGACAGCTACGATGAACGAACCAAGATGATGATGCTAGGCGACAACGATGAGGATGCACGAGCAACACATGATAATAATGATAATGTACAGCTGAAGAGGATAAGTATACTAAATGCCCACACTAATCCCCCCCCCCCCCCCCGTGAAAGCAGCTAGCCTAGCCACGGCAAGTCAAGGGGACAAAGAACGTCGCATGAAGGGCTTTATACGGGAGACATGGACGACCTCAGTAGTTCGATAACGGCGATCTGCTGGGGGCGTCACGCGATAATACACTGGTGAAGTTTCTTCAAGAAGTGTGCACGGCCCGATAAACCGTGGCTGAAATTTATCGCACAAACCAGGTGTGCGAATAGGCGTTAAAAAGAGCACTTCGTCTCCAGGTCGAAAGGATACAGCACGATGCGATTCATCATAAACTAGCTTTCTCTCTTGATGTGAGGCTTAAGTAATTATACAAGCACGTTGGCGGCACTGTGCGAGTCGTGAAACGTATTCCTCTGAACAAGATGGAGATGAATTCGCGTGGCAGGTAAAGAAAGAGACGTCCACAAAAAAAGTATGGGAGCGTCCATAAACTAGGTAAAATGGTGCGTAGCCGGTTGTCCGCTGAATGGCCGTATTATAGGCGAAAGTGACGAATGGTAGAACTACATCCCAGTTGTTGTGGTCCTGTTGAATATAGGCGACGATCATGTCAGCAGGAGTGCGGTGGAATCGCTCAGTGAGGCCGTTAGTCTGGGGATGATAACTAGAGGCAGTCTTGTGAGTTGTGCCGGAGGCGTGAAGAAGTTCCTTCACTAGTTGTGAAAGGAAGGCCCTTCCACGGTCACTGAGCAATACACGTGGAGCACCATGACGCAGTATAATGGCTCGGAGGATGAAATCGGCAATTTCAGAAGCTGAACCGGTAGTGACGGATGCCGTCTCGGCGTAGCGCCTCAAATGGTCAACGGCTGTTACTATCCGCCGGTTTCCAGCAGCACTGACTGGAAGGGGGCCATAAAGATCGACGCCTACAACTTCGAATGGTGTGGCTGGGTACGGAAGAGGCTGTACTCTACCGGCTGGAGCAGATGTGGGTAGCTTTCTACATTGGCAGGTAGTGCAGGACCCGACGTACCGAGCTACACTAGTGGTAATGCCTGGCCAATAAAAGCGACTTCGAAGGCGATCGTAGGTTTTATGGTAACCAAGGTGACCAGCAGTCGGATGGTCATGAAGCGCTCTGAGGACTTCAGACCAAAGCGATCGGGGTAGAACGGGAACCCAGCACTGACTGTCAGGATGGTAAATTTTGCGGTACAGCACCGCGTGGTCCAGCTTAAATTGTGAGTTGGCCGCGGAGCCTCGCATTAGGTGGACGGGAAGTGAAATTACATTCCAGCTCTGTTCTATGGATGGAAGGATCGATGTGGCTGTACCCTTTAGATCGGGGGGCGGCTAACGCCACCTAGCCGTAAGACATAGTGAACTAATTATTATATTTATGTTCTTTTTTTTTCTTTAAATAGAGAGGTTGAGGATTCGTACTTTGCAGTGAAGGGTATAATTTTCACTCGTGCCTTGAGCTTCGCCCCCAATCAGATAACCTCCTTCTAATTAAGTCTACCCTCCTAAACCTAAATATTAAACCTCAGTGCTTTGAAAAACTCTGCGCCATCATCCTAAACGCGACATTACATTCCAGCACCGTTCTATAGGTGGATGGATGTATGTGGCTGTACCCTTTAGATCGGGCGGCGGCTAACGCCACCTAGCCGTAATACTTAGTGAACTAACCATTCGATTTATCCTTTTTTTTCTTTAAATAGTGAGGTTGAGGATTGGTACTTTGCAGTCAAGGGTTAAATTTTCACTCATGCCTTGACTTTAGCCACCAATCAGATAAACTCCTTCTAGTTAATTCTACCCGCTTGAAGTCTATTTTGCCCTCCATGTCCCTAAACCCCAGTGCTTTGAAAAACTCTGCGCCATCAACCTGAACTACAGGGTGAAGCCCTTTACAGAACATTATCATCAAGTGTTCGGCAGTTTCTTCTTCCTCTCCACATGCACTGCATACCAGGTCTACCCCTTCGCATTTTGCCCGATATGTCTTTGTTCGCAATACTCCCGTCCTGGCCTCAAACAGTAGAGTACTACACCGAGTATTATCATAGATCGTTTCATTGGCTATTTCCTGCTTAAAAGTTCGATAGATCTCTAGTGCGGACTTCTTAATCATGCCGATTCTCCACATATCGGTTTCAGCTTCCTTCACCTTCTTGTTAACCCATATTTCTTTTTGGTTTGGCCCCTGCTGTTTTCCAAGTATTTACCAGTCAATTTTTCGGTTCGCTTCCTCCATTTTGTATCGACATTCTTCATGTACAAGTAGCTGAAAACCTTCCTAGCCCAACGCTCTTCCCCCATTTCTCTCAATCGTTTCTCAAATTTTATCTTGCTGCTAGCTTCCCTGCCCTCAAATGATGTCCATCCCATATCACCTTGTACTCCCTGATTTGGTGTATTCCCGTGAGCTCCTAAAGCAAGCCTACCTATTCCACTTTGCTTAATTTCTAATCTTGCTTGAACTTCTGATCTCATGCACAAGACCGCATTGCCGAACGTCAGCCCAGGAACCATGACCCCTTTCCATATTCCTCTCACAAAATCATACCTATTGTAATTACACAGTGCCCTATTTTTCATGACTGCTGCATTCCTGTTACCTTTAGTCGTCACGTATATTTCGTGTTCCCTCAGATACTCGGTCCCATCGCTTATCCATACGCCCAGATATTTGTATTTATCTGTTATCTCTAGCGTGACCTCCTGTACTCTAAGCTCACTACCTTCGTTGTCATGAAAATCATGACTGCTGATTTTTCCTTACTGAATCTAAAATCTAACCTATCTCCCTCATTACCGCAGATGTCCATCTATCTCTGCAAATCTTCCTTGTTGTTGGCCATTAGCACTGTATCATCTGCGTACATTAATGCTGGTAGTGCCTGATCAATAAGTTTTCCTTGTTTGACTAAAGAGAGGTTGAAGCCCAGTCCACTTCCCTCTAAT
Organism: Rhipicephalus microplus; assembly: GCF_043290135.1. NCBI lineage: Eukaryota > Metazoa > Arthropoda > Arachnida > Ixodida > Ixodidae > Rhipicephalus > Rhipicephalus microplus. The sequence goes on from NW_027464589.1 coordinate 9,713,184, forward strand.
TTTGCCTCTAATCCTTGTAGGTACATCATGAATAATAAGGGTGACAGGGGGCACCCCTGCCTAAGCCCCCGTTTTACCTCTGCAGGCTTGGATACCTGTTTTTCCCACTTTATAACTACCTTGTTACCTTTATAGATACCCTTTAAAAGATTAGTGACTACATGTTCCACGCCTAGTGTGTCCAGTATTCCCCACAATTCCTCTTGAACCACGCTATCGTACGCTCCCTTGATATCCAAAAATGCTAGCCACAGGGGCCTGTGTTCCTTTTCTGCTATTTCGATGCACTGCGTCAGTGAGAACAGATTGTCTTCCAACCTCCTGTGTTTCCGAAACCCATTCTGCAGTTCCCCCAGCACCCCCTCATCCTCTATCCACGCCTGCAGTCTTTCCTTTATAATCTGCATCGCCAGCCTGTAGACCACTGATGTCACTGGTATAGGACGGTAGTTGTTTATGTCAGCTTTGTCCACCTTTCCTTTATAGATCATGCTCATCCTGCTAAGTTTCCATCCATTGGGAACTTCACCATCGATTATTATTTTGCTCACTGCCTCTCTCAAAGCCTGCTTAGACTTCGGACCTAATGTCTTTATCAGCCTAATTGGAATGCCATCTGGGCCTGTTGATGTACTACCAGGAACCCTTTTCTCAGCCCTTTCCCACTCTTGTTGTGAAAATGGAGCCATTGCACCACTTGATTCGTCCTTGTCTATTGTGGTGCATAAAGTACTTCTTTGTTGAAATTTTTCTGTCAACCTTGTTCTTATATATTCAATAGCTTCGTCCCCTTCTAGCCCAGCACCTTGGGCTGTAGTTATAAAACTCTGCTCTAGGCTCGTCTCATTTCTTAGGGAGTTTAGATGGTTCCAAAATTTCGCAGCTGCCTTTCTATCTTTTTTATGTACTTCTGCCAGCCACTGAGCTCCCTGCCTTCTAATCTTTTCATTGATCAGAAGGGATGCATCCCTTCTACAGCTTAGAAAGGTTGCCCATTTTCTTTCAACATCATCTGTCGGTTCACCCCGCTGCTTAGCATGTCTGTGTTCCCTAGAGGCTTCCTGACGTTTTGCTATGGCTCTCTTAACTTCCTCATCCCACCAACTTTTGGGTTTGTGTCTTCTTTTCCGGGGTGATTTGTCACGCGTCTTAGCAAGCTCTAGCTCAAAGAGTCTAATCAGATTCGTGTATGTCCACACTGTCTTATTATCCTCCGTGATTACTTTCTCAATTTGTTTAGTAGCTATTTCAATTTGCCTTTCTGGATAAAAATTTTCCTGTAGTTGCTCATCTTGTCTCCTTCCCACTTTCACTGCTCTTCCAAAACTTAGCGTGATACGTTTGTGATCGCTACCCAGACTTCTGGAGCCACCTTCATCTATGTGCCTTCCCCTGAGCTTATCATACATCCTATGTGACATCAGTGCATAATCTATCGTCGACTGAAGCCTTCCTACCTCCCATGTTATTTGCCCTTCACACTTCTCGGTACTGTTGCAAATGATCAAATCAAGCCTTTCACACATATCCATGATCATTTTGCCAGGCGGGTCGGTATACCCATCCGTATCTTCTATGTGCGCATTCATGTCTCCTAGTATAATTATCTCGCACTTTCTTCCTAACTCCTGAATGTCCTTTGATATACACTCTACCATTGCCTGGTTTTCCTCTCTGGCCTTTGCTCCCGTCTACAAGTACACGAAACCAAGGAGTGTCATTTGACCTGCCACTTTCCCTTTTAGCCATAAATGTTCCTTGCACTCCTGCTTGACCCTTTGCCAGTCTGTACTTTTATGAATGAATGCCCCAATACCACCCCCCTTTCTGCTGCCTTCTGTTCTATTACAATATTCCCACGCGTAGTCCGGGTTGTTCGGAGGTTGTTCCATGTCCCTGAGATGTGTTTCTACAAAACCGTATACCATCGGCCTCTCTTCTCTTAGCTGTTCTTCTATCTCTTCCCACTTCAGCCTGTTCCTACCACCCTGCATGTTAATATACCCTATGTCTGAATTGGCTCAGCGCTCGTTGCTACGTCTATTTATGCCCCGGACTCTACCTATCTTAGATATTGGTGCCACTTTGGAATCGTATCTGTCCATACCACCTGTCGAAGAGTCTCCCTCGTTGTTTTCCTCGTTACTAGCTATCCTGCACCCCGAAGGGCTCGCTTGCCCCCCAAAAAAGCTACTGCGCGTCCTGCAAGTCGCCAACCCACCTCATGACCTAGCCGCCCATCGAAGTGAATTCTGTCTTGTTGAACCCCCCCCCCCCCACCTATTCACCTCTCTGTTTATTTCCACCACCTCAAAGCCTTTCTCTCGACTCATCCGCCATATCTCTTGGTTTGCGTTGACCACCGCTCTTTGCACGTTGCTATCACGCACCGGTACCTCCGGTATCGTGCATATCACTACCTGTACCTTAGGAGAAGTGGCGCGCATGTCATCGACGCCTTTCGCCAGTGTGGCTGCTAGTCCTTCTGCATCTTCATTGAGGACATCGTTTAAACCGCCTGAAATTATCACGAGGTTTCGTCTATCAGCTGTCGTTTTGAGCTTTGCGCTCGCTTGCCTCATGACTGCTTCCAGCTTGCGTCCTGGGAACGCCCCTACTGCAACCCTCTTGTCATCTCTTACCCTCTCTTTGATGGCTTCTGTGCATCGATTTAAATTCGAGTCCCCGGCTATTATCACATGCTGTGACTTTTCAGCTGGAGCGTTCTGCACCTGGGGGCTACTTGCACCTGTGACGCCGGCTGCTTTGTTCCCTCCCTGCCCCACCACTACCTCGCTGAAGCTGGGCCTTGCGACAGTTGAACCATATAAACCTGTTTTTTCCAAACTTAATTGCTTCTCCTTCTCCACCGTTCTGGTTGCCGGTTCGCTACTGTTCTCTCGGTAGGTCGCTTCTTTGTTCAGCTTCGCTAGCGCTTCCTCGGCGGACTTCAGTCTTTCTTCCATTGCCTTCGTTTTCTCTTGCTCTGTCGCCACCGCAGTCTCGAGCTCGGCGATTCTCCTCAGCAGTTCACTCTGGGCAACCATCATTTTCTCCATTTTTTCCTTGACCTCACATTGCCTACACTTCGCGTCAGCCTCTTCTCCATCCGCTTCTACGCTTGGGTCCACTTTCAAACCCACTCCACATCCTGAACACTTTACAGTCTTTTTAACCATACCTTTCTGACACCAATCGTCCCTATACTCAATAATTACTAAACTCGAACCCTGCACTTCGAAAAAAAAAAGTCTAAGCTCTACTGGATGGATGGATGGATGCTATGAGCGTCCCCTTTATAACGGGGTGGTGACAAGTATGCCACCAGGCTCGACAAAAAAAAAACCTTTTTTCCCCTTTTTTTATGTTGGCCTAATGCCTCTACTTCGATAAATTCTATCTTAATGGAAAAAAGGTAAATTTTCAGCTTAAGTTCTCTGCCATTTACGGCACACTGTCCATATTTTATTTTTCCAATATTTATTTTTGTCCTTTCTCTCTAATTTTCTGCCACCAATACTCTAACCGTCTCTTACTTATTTCAATCGCGGGTGTGTTCAGCTTTCCATTGTTGTCCCTAAAACCCAAGGCTTCCTGTAGGCTCGTGCCCAAACGTACACCTGGGTGGATATCTCCACATTCAATCAGAACATGCTCCGCCGTTTCCCTATCTTTCCCGCAGCATGTACACTGTTCTTCTTCTTTACTGAATCTTGCTTTATAACTACGCGTTCTAAGGCAACCCGATCTCGCTTCAAACAGTAAAGCGCTTCCCCTTGAATTATCGTAAAATGCCTCCCTCCTTATTTCATTTTTGCCCTTTCGGTAGTTACTCAAAGCCGGTTTTTTCTCCATAGCTGCCATCCAGTAAATCCTCTCCGCCTCCCTGACTTTTCCCTTAACGCTCTTTGTTGACATATGGCTCACAATACCAACCGTATATTTACCAGTGAGTCTTCTAGTTCTTTTTCTCCACTGTGTGTCCACGCTCTTCCTATACAAATAACAGAACACCTTCTCTGCCCATCTACTCTCCTTCATATTTCTTAGCCTTTCTTCGAACCTTATTTTGCTCTGCGCTTCCCTCGCCTCAAAACCTGCCCACCCCATATCGCCCTTTACAGCCTCGTTTGTCGTCTTCCCGTGAGCACCCAACGCGAGGCGTCCCACAGTCCTTTGATTTACATCCATTCCCGATTGCACCTCTGCCCTCATGCACACCACTGAGTTCCCAAAAGTAAGCCCTGGAACCATTACACCCTTCCACAGACCTCGAAGCACCTCATACCTATTGTATCCCCACAACGCTCTGTGCTTCATTATTGCCGCATTCCTCTTTCCTTTTGCTGCCGAGGCTTTTTCCTGTACCTCCATGTATCTATCACTCTCATTTACCCATACTCCAAGGTACTTGTATTCACTTACCCTCGGTATTTCTTGGCCTTGTATGGACACCGTCTGATCACAAGGATCATTAAATACCATCAAACCACACTTCGTTACACTGAATCCTAGTCCAAGAGCTTCACCTTCCCTTCCGCATATATTCGCCAGCTGCTGTATATCATCTCGACTGTCCGCAAATAAGACGATATCGTCCGCATAAAATAAACCTGGAATCTTCTGCTCAATCATCATGCCGCCCTGTTTGTGTGACAGATTAAAACCAATGTTGCTACCTTCTAGCGCTTTTTCCATACTCACCATGTACAGCATGAATAACAGTGGGGACAAAGGACATCCCTGTCTCAGACCCCTGCTAGCCTCAACGTTCTCTTTGCTACGCATTCCTTCCCACTCTATGCAAACTGTATTTTCTCGGTATATCTCTCTCAAAAGCTGTATACAGTCGTCGCCCATGCCCATTCCTTTCAATATATCCCACAAAATTTCCTGATTAACGTTGTCGTATGCCCCAGTGATGTCTAGAAAAGCCACGTACAAGGGCCTATTCTCTATTTTAGATATTTCTATACACTGAGTGAGAACAAACAGGTTATCGTCTAACCGCCTGTCGACTCGAAATCCGTTCTGAAGTTCTCCCAAAATATCGTTATGTTCGGCCCATGTTTCTATTTTCATTTTTACTGCTTGCATCGCCAACCTGTATAGTACCGATGTAATGGTTAGTGGTCTATACGAGCGAATCTTGTCCTTTTCTCCCTTGCCTTTATAGATTAAGTTCATTCTACTTTGTCGCCAACTGTCCGGTATTTGTCCGTCCTTTAAGCTTTTTTCTACTGCTTTTAACAATGCTTCTTTAGTGTTATGTCCTAGTTCGTTAATGAGGCTAACGGGAATCCCATCTAAACCCGCGGCAGTGCGCTTTGGAATTTTTTCTTCGGCCTTTTTCCAGTTGAAATTATCTAGTACTAGCTCTTCCTCTGTTGCTTTCTCCGCCACACTTTTACTCACCGGGGAGATCCCCTGGACGCTCTTTTGAAACGAATCGGCTGTTACCTTTTGGATGTAACCTAGCGCTTCGTACCCTTCCAATTGATTTCCTCCTTCATCTAGAATATGTTGTTGCGTTGTGACAGACTTCCTACCTAGCGCCTTTATGTGGCTCCAAAAAATTCTAGGCGCGGCCTTCTTTTTTTCGTGTATCTCTGTCATCCAGCGTTCACTTTCACCTTTAATTTTTGCCTCTACCAATTTCTGTACAATGGATTACTGGATGGATGGATGGATGCTATGAGCGTCCCCTTTATAACGGGGTGGTGACAAGTATGCCACCAGGCTCGACAAAAAAAAAAAAAAAACCTTTTTTCCTTTTTTTTTATGTTGGCCTAATGCCTCTACTTCGATAAATTCTATCTTAATGGAAAAAAGGTAAATTTTCAGCTTAAGTTCTCTGCCATTTACGGCACACTGTCCATATTTTATTTTTCCAATATTTATTTTTGTCCTTTCTCTCTAATTTTCTGCCACCAATACTCTAACCGTCTCTTACTTATTTCAATCGCGGGTGTGTTCAGCTTTCCATTGTTGTCCCTAAAACCCAAGGCTTCCTGTAGGCTCGTGCCCAAACGTACACCTGGGTGGATATCTCCACATTCAATCAGAACATGCTCCGCCGTTTCCCTATCTTTCCCGCAGCATGTACACTGTTCTTCTTCTTTACTGAATCTTGCTTTATAACTACGCGTTCTAAGGCAACCCGATCTCGCTTCAAACAGTAAAGCGCTTCCCCTTGAATTATCGTAAAATGCCTCCCTCCTTATTTCATTTTTGCCCTTTCGGTAGTTACTCAAAGCCGGTTTTTTCTCCATAGCTGCCATCCAGTAAATCCTCTCCGCCTCCCTGACTTTTCCCTTAACGCTCTTTGTTGACATATGGCTCACAATACCAACCGTATATTTACCAGTGAGTCTTCTAGTTCTTTTTCTCCACTGTGTGTCCACGCTCTTCCTATACAAATAACAGAACACCTTCTCTGCCCATCTACTCTCCTTCATATTTCTTAGCCTTTCTTCGAACCTTATTTTGCTCTGCGCTTCCCTCGCCTCAAAACCTGCCCACCCCATATCGCCCTTTACAGCCTCGTTTGTCGTCTTCCCGTGAGCACCCAACGCGAGGCGTCCCACAGTCCTTTGATTTACATCCATTCCCGATTGCACCTCTGCCCTCATGCACACCACTGAGTTCCCAAAAGTAAGCCCTGGAACCATTACACCCTTCCACAGACCTCGAAGCACCTCATACCTATTGTATCCCCACAACGCTCTGTGCTTCATTATTGCCGCATTCCTCTTTCCTTTTGCTGCCGAGGCTTTTTCCTGTACCTCCATGTATCTATCACTCTCATTTACCCATACTCCAAGGTACTTGTATTCACTTACCCTCGGTATTTCTTGGCCTTGTATGGACACCGTCTGATCACAAGGATCATTAAATACCATCAAACCACACTTCGTTACACTGAATCCTAGTCCAAGAGCTTCACCTTCCCTTCCGCATATATTCGCCAGCTGCTGTATATCATCTCGACTGTCCGCAAATAAGACGATATCGTCCGCATAAAATAAACCTGGAATCTTCTGCTCAATCATCATGCCGCCCTGTTTGTGTGACAGATTAAAACCAATGTTGCTACCTTCTAGCGCTTTTTCCATACTCACCATGTACAGCATGAATAACAGTGGGGACAAAGGACATCCCTGTCTCAGACCCCTGCTAGCCTCAACGTTCTCTTTGCTACGCATTCCTTCCCACTCTATGCAAACTGTATTTTCTCGGTATATCTCTCTCAAAAGCTGTATACAGTCGTCGCCCATGCCCATTCCTTTCAATATATCCCACAAAATTTCCTGATTAACGTTGTCGTATGCCCCAGTGATGTCTAGAAAAGCCACGTACAAGGGCCTATTCTCTATTTTAGATATTTCTATACACTGAGTGAGAACAAACAGGTTATCGTCTAACCACCTGTCGACTCGAAATCCGTTCTGAAGTTCTCCCAAAATATCGTTATGTTCGGCCCATGTTTCTATTTTCATTTTTACTGCTTGCATCGCCAACCTGTATAGTACCGATGTAATGGTTAGTGGTCTATACGAGCGAATCTTGTCCTTTTCTCCCTTGCCTTTATAGATTAAGTTCATTCTACTTTGTCGCCAACTGTCCGGTATTTGTCCGTCCTTTAAGCTTTTTTCTACTGCTTTTAACAATGCTTCTTTAGTGTTATGTCCTAGTTCGTTAATGAGGCTAACGGGAATCCCATCTAAACCCGCGGCAGTGCGCTTTGGAATTTTTTCTTCGGCCTTTTTCCAGTTGAAATTATCTAGTACTAGCTCTTCCTCTGTTGCTTTCTCCGCCACACTTTTACTCACCGGGGAGATCCCCTGGACGCTCTTTTGAAACGAATCGGCTGTTACCTTTTGGATGTAACCTAGCGCTTCGTACCCTTCCAATTGATTTCCTCCTTCATCTAGAATATGTTGTTGCGTTGTGACAGACTTCCTACCTAGCGCCTTTATGTGGCTCCAAAAAATTCTAGGCGCGGCCTTCTTTTTTTCGTGTATCTCTGTCATCCAGCGTTCACTTTCACCTTTAATTTTTGCCTCTACCAATTTCTGTACAATGGATTACTGGATGGATGGATGGATGCTATGAGCGTCCCCTTTATAACGGGGTGGTGACAAGTATGCCACCAGGCTCGACAAAAAAAAAAAAAACCTTTTTTCCTTTTTTTTTATGTTGGCCTAATGCCTCTACTTCGATAAATTCTATCTTAATGGAAAAAAGGTAAATTTTCAGCTTAAGTTCTCTGCCATTTACGGCACACTGTCCATATTTTATTTTTCCAATATTTATTTTTGTCCTTTCTCTCTAATTTTCTGCCACCAATACTCTAACCGTCTCTTACTTATTTCAATCGCGGCCACCAATACTCTAACCGTCTCTTACTTATTTCAATCGCGGGTGTGTTCAGCTTTCCATTGTTGTCCCTAAAACCCAAGGCTTCCTGTAGGCTCGTGCCCAAACGTACACCTGGGTGGATATCTCCACATTCAATCAGAACATGCTCCGCCGTTTCTTTATCTTTCCCGCAGCATGTGCATTGTTCTTCTTCTTTACTGAATCTTGCTTTATAACTACGCGTTCTAAGGCAACCCGATCTCGCTTCAAACAGTAAAGCGCTTCCCCTTGAATTATCGTAAAATGCCTCCCTCCTTATTTCATTTTTGCCCTTTCGGTAGTTACTCAAAGCCGGTTTTTTCTCCATAGCTGCCATCCAGTAAATCCTCTCCGCCTCCCTGACTTTTCCCTTAACGCTCTTTGTTGACATATGGCTCACAATACCAGCCGTATATTTACTAGTGAGTCTTCTAGTTCTTTTTCTGCACTGTGTGTCCACGCTCTTCCTATACAAATAACGGAACACCTTCTCTGCCCATCTACTCTCCTTCATATTTCTTAGCCTTTCTTCGAACCTTATTTTGCTCTGCGCTTCCCTCGCCTCAAAACCTGCCCACCCCATATCGCCCTTTACAGCCTCGTTTGTCGTCTTCCCGTGAGCACCCAACGCGAGGCGTCCCACAGTCCTTTGATTTACATCCATTCCCGATTGCACCTCTGCCCTCATGCACACCACTGAGTTCCCAAAAGTAAGCCCTGGAACCATTACACCCTTCCACAGACCTCGAAGCACCTCATACCTATTGTATCCCCACAACGCTCTGTGCTTCATTATTGCCGCATTCCTCTTTCCTTTTGCTGCCGAGGCTTTTTCCTGTACCTCCATGTATCTATCACTCTCATTTACCCATACTCCAAGGTACTTGTATTCACTTACCCTCGGTATTTCTTGGCCTTGTATGGACACCGTCTGATCACAAGGATCATTAAATACCATCAAACCACACTTCGTTACACTGAATCCTAGTCCAAGAGCTTCACCTTCCCTTCCGCATATATTCGCCAGCTGCTGTATATCATCTCGACTGTCCGCAAATAAGACGATATCGTCCGCATAAAATAAACCTGGAAGCTTCTGCTCAATCATCATGCCGCCCTGTTTGTGTGACAGATTAAAACCAATGTTGCTACCTTCTAGCGCTTTTTCCATACTCACTATGTACAGCATGAATAACAGTGGGGACAAAGGACATCCCTGTCTCAGACCCCTGCTAACCTCAACGTTCTCTTTGCTACGCATTCCTTCCCACTCTATGCAAACTGTATTTTCTCGGTATATCTCCCTCAAAAGCTGTATACAGTCGTCGCCCATGCCCATTCCTTTCAATATATCCCACAAAATTTCCTGATTAACGTTGTCGTATGCCCCAGTGATGTCTAGAAAAGCCACGTACAAGGGCCTATTCTCTATTTTAGATATTTCTATACACTGAGTGAGAACAAACAGGTTATCGTCTAACCGCCTGTCGACTCGAAATCCGTTCTGAAGTTCTCCCAAAATATCGTTATGTTCGGCCCATGTTTCTATTTTCATTTTTACTGCTTGCATCGCCAACCTGTATAGTACCGATGTAATGGTTAGTGGTCTATACGAGCGAATCTTGTCCTTTTCTCCCTTGCCTTTATAGATTAAGTTCATTCTACTTTGTAGCTGTCACACTTATCTGTAGCTGTCATTCCGGAGCTCTCCAAAAACACGTCCGACCTCGACGAAGGCGCCTCAGGTGGCCCTGACAGGTGTTTTCAGCGCCACGGCGAGCCATGGCGCGAACTAATATGAGTGGCCGCGCCCTAAGTGCTTTTTTTCACGACTGCGCGCGGTCTAGGTGCCAAATTGCGCGAACATATATAGGCACTTTAGTCCCTAGCGGGGCCGATAGTTATAGCGCGAGAACAAAACGACGACACAGAGACAAGAAAGACACGAGAGATAACTATCGCCATGCCATACCAAGGATTCGCTCGCAGGATTTCAAGCTGGACGGTTGTGCCCTCGCGATCTCCGACGCCAGCGTAGCTCCCGCCGACTGGTTCGCCCTCCGCGGTCTCCTGACGCCGTGCAGCTCTCGCATTGTGGCACCCCGCCCTTGGACTGCTTCGACCGGATCCCCACTTTCCTATCTCCTTCTTTTTCCGTCGCTTGCCTGTCTTCTTCTTCGTCTATTTTCCTTCTATTCTTTTTATCCCTCCTTCCCCCCACCCCTATAAGGCACTGCGCCATGTCGCCTGAAGGCAGACAGAAATTAGGTGCCTTTTTTCCTATTTCTTCTAACCACTACCACTACCACCATACCAACTAGCCCAAGCTGCCTCACTTCTAAGTTACATTCCTAGCGGTGCGCCCGTGCTGGCTGGAGCGGTGCGGGTATGTAAAGGCGCCGCTGGCTGTGGTATGTGTGTGTCAGCGCTTCCTCTATTTCGGTGTTGTGCGGCGGTTTGTATTATTGCGATATTATTCCTTGCGAATATGGTGATGCATGAGTGCTGATTGTTCTGTATGGACGTTAGTTGTGAATGCGCGGTGTGCTCTGACGCGCTTTAGTGAACGCTGTCACACGGGTACTTGCTGCATGTGGTCGCGCTGCACTGTATTTGATCCGGACCGTGTGGCGGTGAGTAATACAGGTTTTCCTCGAGAAATTTTGATCGCGCGCAACAACTTTATCGCTGCTGCGCTGTACAGCGTCGAGTTTGGCGCAGATGCCCTGACCGCGATCACAAGTGTCTGTGTGACACCAGCGGTATGAATATCGCATTATTTCTACTGCTCGCACAGGTAGTCCAAGTGGCATAGAGAAAAAAAAAAAAAAGCTGTAACTGTGATATCCCCTGTCGGTGATCGCACGTGAATGCTTATACCAAGTTAAACCGTTCAGTTCTGTACACTTGTGTGGCCTCTACTTCTTTAGCTGCTGCTTACATGACAATGCAAGAAAAAAAGCAGTCTACTAATTACATCAAAATGATGCAGAAACGGTGCATCATACTTAAGCAAGTCTCTAGAAAATATAAAACGTCTGCAAAGAAGCCCACGTACATATTCGGTCTTGCAAACAAGCTTATTGCTCACGCTTCTGGCAAATTTTGTTGTTAGGGTTCTGCTGACATGAGCCACTGTGAACCCCTGCATTATACATATATAGTATGATTGGTGTGTCAAGTGGTCACCTGTAAATTGGGATCTGCATAAAAAGCGAGTGTTTGCCTTCAGCGCAACTTTAGCATGCTCACTTTTTGCTTAACACCTAAATCTAAACCTCGTCGTACATTGAAGGTGTCATCATCATCATCCTGACTATGCCTACTGCAGAGCAAAGGCATCTCCCAAGATCTGCCAATTAACCCGGTCTTGTGCTTTTCATTTCCATGTTATACCTGCAAACTTTTTAATCTCATGGACCCATCTAACTTTCTGTCTCCCCTTCGTGCGTTTGCCTTCTCAGGGAATCCAGTCAAATGACCAGCGGTTATCCTGCCTACGTGCAATGTACCCGGCCCATGTCCATTTCTTATTCGTGATTAAAACTATGATATCTTGAACCCTGTTTTGGTCGGTGACCCACTCTGCTCTCTTCTTGTCTTTGAAAGTTACACCTATCATTTTCCTTTCTTTCGTTCACTGGGTCATTCTCAATTTAAGCTCAACCCTCTTTGTAAGCCTCCAGGTTTCTGCTCCGTAGATAAATATTGGCAAGATGCCGTTGTTATATACCTTCCTCTTGAGGGTTAGTGGCAGATTACCATTCATGATTAGAGAATGCTTGCTGAATGTGATCAACCCCATCTTTATTCTTCTAGTTACGTTACGCTCGTGGTTCGGCTTCGCGGCTCCTACCTTTCCTAAGTAGACATATTCCTTTACAACTTCCAGCGTCTCTCCACCTGTCGCAAAGAGCTGTTTTCTGCCGAGACTGTAGCACATTACTTTAGTTTTGTGGACATTCATTTTCAGACCTACTTTTCTGCTTTCCATGTTCAGTTCTGTAATCGTGAGCTGTAATTCATCTCCTAAGTTACTCATCGAGGCAATGTCATCAGCGAATCGCGGGTTACTAAGATACTTTCCAATAACTCTTATTCCTAACTTTTCCCAAGCTAGGGTCCTGAAAACCTCCTGTGAACACGAGGTGAATAGCACTGGAGAGATTGTATCTCTCTGCCTTACACCCTTCTTTATTGGAATTCTGCCACTTTCTTTATGGTGGCTGTGCATCCACTGTAGATTTCTTCCAGTATGTTTATTTAGCGCTCTTCAATGCCCTGATCCAGTAGTGCCTGCATTACTGCTGATGTCTTGACTGAGTCAAATACCTTCTCGTACTCTATGAAAGCTATGTATAGGTATTGATTGTATGTGAAGGTGTTGTTTGATATGTTTATGGCACACCATAACGTTAACATTATGGTACATTCTACAGTGCTGTTAAGTGCGGTGTATTTCGGTCGGTGCATCTTCTTTTCATGATCTAGCAGTAATTTATTTTGGGCAAAAAATATCAGTCTTGTTGCTTTTTCCCACTTCATAATGCAAATTATTTATTAAAAGATCACATCTCATAGATTAATAAAAGGACCAGGGCAGTGGAGGACCTTGACACTTTGATCATGCACTACCATATTGCAATTTTCAACTGCAACTCAAAGGCCACTGCTTGGCATACTTAATGCACAATAAATTCTATTGTTACAACATTTGTCTGTGTAAACTTTTGGTTGTGAAAACATGCTCAGACGATCGACAACAGCTGGTCTATTCGTTTTTAAAAAGCACTCAAACACTCCATGCCTACTGACTATAGCACAGCGTAATAGTGTTTGTCTAAAATATGTGGTCAATAGGTACGAAACAACAGCTCCAGCACTTTAAGCAAGTTATTTGCAGGTAAATAAAAGCTGGGAGCACTTGCTCACAGCACTATTGGAAGTCTGTCACCATGTACAGATCGTTTGTACTTGCATAAGTTCCTGTGCTTTCAGGCTCATGCAAAGAAGAGCAGAAGGAACCTACATTGCTCTCCATTAAAAGCATAATCAAAAAATTTGATTTACCTCGTGCAGCCATACATTTGAACTAAGAAGTTTGTCTGGTTAGAGTTAAGTGAGAAGGTAAAAGTATTTATGATCTTTAGATGCTATAACACCCCCTGAGGAGGCTTTGGTGGTCAAAAAGAAAATGCTTTCTTAGCAGAAAAATCAAGGCAAGCCTCCTCTTGATTGTGATTTAAAAAAGCCTTTGTTAGTCTTTGGCAATAGAGTTTCAACGCCCTTTGCTAACACCAAGGAAAGTCAACTGTTTTTCTAGGTCTTAAGCTCTTTTGCGGGCCTCCGAACAATGTTATACTAAGCTTTATTTTTACTCTTTATATAGCTTTTTTCCTATCCTTTTATAACAAACTGCTAATACCTGAACATTAAATGTCTAGAAATTCAAATACTTCTGAAGTCAACATTGTCACAAATTATTTGGATGTTCTTTAGCATGTCAGGATGATGTCATAACATATTGAACTTCACTGTAATGAATAGAGTATTTTTGCTCTGATTTAACAGGTGCTGTTTCAATTGCTATGCATTTGCAGAGATTGTCAAACACATCACAAATGATCTAATAACAAATGCCTCAACTTAGTAAACAGAAAACTCGTATTATTCAAATGTGATGTTTTATTGTATCTCATGAAGAGGTTAACATCAATGAGTAAAAACATTGCTGGTGATCTCCACGGTCATAGAACTAATTGAATTTAAGCAATTAGTATTGAGGTGCCACTTTGTTGCATGTACATCTAGTAGCACCATATTTATCCTCTTCTTTATGCCTCTGCATTTCATTATAGAAGTTTGAACAAACCGGAAGTGTCGTATTATTATTACCTGTCTTTGTCACATTTCACTCTGACTTAGCATGGTATTTGATGCTAGATGCCAAAAAAGAGATTAATATGTCACATCACCATTCACTACGAAGAGGTTTCTTTTTAAGCTATTGTTCATGGCAGTGACGTTATTCAGCATTCTGCTGTAGAGCATATGAGCAATACTGTTTGTTTGTACAGGACGCTATACTATCAGTCGCAAATACATGCTTTTTTTGGTCTACACATGTAGCTTTAAAAATCATCACTTTAAATTCTACTGTCTTTATTTAAATATGAAGTAGTGCATTAAAAGAAAGAAAGTCTTTATCTCAATTGTGACCCTAAGGTAAAGGGAAATGGTGCCGTGCAGTCAGGGGTGGATCCAGCCAATCATTTTAGGGGGAGGGGGTTTGCTTAAAGTAGAACCAGAGAGAAAGGCAGGGTCATTGCTTTTTGTTTTTTTACTAGCCCAAGAACTCTATCATAGCATAAATACTATTATTGTGCGCTTAAAGAAATCCCACTCATTTGTCCTAATTGGAGATAACAGGTGGACGGCAAGCACTGAAGAGAGGAGGAGGGGGTACTGACAGGCTTTGGGGTGGGGGGGATTGCCTCTAGCACCCCCCTTCTGGATCCGCCACTGCGTGCAGTTCTGCACAAGATCACAGGATTGATTCCGAACCTCAGGAGTCACACTTTAATAGCTTTAATATGTACTAGTGCCCTAGTTTCATGCAGTCATAAAGATTATGAGGTCAAAATACTTAAGCTTTCTTTTGAAATAGTGCATCTCATAACCAGATTTTAGTTTGCGACATGAAGCCGTCGAACTTAATTTTATTGATTCTTCTCTAAACCAGCATTGATGTACAGTGCTTGCAGAATTCTGCTCCCAGTTTTTTTCATGCGAATGTGTGGTTCATCACAGAATTTATGGCATTATATAGCAGCGTGATTTTTCAAGGCCTTCCCTATTGCCACGACCTTTTCTTTTTTCACATTTGTTCAAACCAGAAGACAAGTTCACCCGGGAACATTTACTTCATGGAAGGATGTTTGAAACAGTTGGTTATGTGTTCAAGTTGGCCCATACACACACCTTTGCAAATCAACAAAATTTCTTCATCTTCATTAGGCAAACTAATTCTATATAATTGTGCAGCAGTCATGGAGCTATACTGTCAAAGAAATAATGTTTAGGACAAATAGAAATGTTTAATAAAAGTTACTGACAAGAAAATGTAAAGCTAGAAGTCTCTCATAATCATATGGTGGTTTTGGGACATTGAACCCCACATTTCACCGAAAATGATAAAGTAACCTTGCCTGAAAAAAGCTGCTTGTTATGTACTATAAGCATGAAGGATCAATATGAATTCTCTGCAATTAGAGACAAGTGCAAATCTAAAAAAAGTGCATCATAAAATCAAACGAGGGAGCAGATAAACATTAATGCCACTTAGCACTTTTACTAAATATCCTATCCAAGATTGCAGCAAAATAAGCACCTCCAAACATATGCACTGGTAATAATAACAGAATGCTCAGCTTGAGGTTTTTGATGCAGGAAAAATAAAGAAATTATAAAAACGACGACATGTTGGATGATGAAGCCAAGACAAAGCTTTATTAGCAGTTTTTAAAATGCTTATCTTGTGGTTCGTTTCAATAATATTCCTGACTTAGCTCGTTGTGCACTTGGCTGGAGTGCAGATTCATTTCCACCACTGTCACTAATCCTCATTTGAGGTCCTTGGCAGCAAGTACACCTACCTGTAACAGACATGGCAAATTACCCCACCTCCTCCTTTATTTTCCTGTACAATACAAGCAGCAGCCTATCTTTCCACTCCCAAATAAAGGTGGTAGGGAGTAAGCTATGCATGTATGAATTTCACTGCATGACTCGGGCTGCAATTCAAAGCATAAATTTTCATAAAAAACTGCAATAAGTGTTCACTTTGTTTAGACTGGAGATATTTAAGCAAAATTGGTTGAAACACAAAACTATGAAAACAGGTGTGCATTTTTACTGTAAAGTATTGTACAGTT
Organism: Rhipicephalus microplus; assembly: GCF_043290135.1. NCBI lineage: Eukaryota > Metazoa > Arthropoda > Arachnida > Ixodida > Ixodidae > Rhipicephalus > Rhipicephalus microplus. The sequence goes on from NW_027464589.1 coordinate 9,729,518, forward strand.
AAAATGTTGCGAAGAGAACACTCGCAGATAGAGCAACTGAATTGGTGGCAAGCGTTCCTTGGTTGTACGGGTAGTCACATTCAATGGGCCTCTTGTGCAGCCCTGGGAATGCTATGAAAAAAGCACACGCTAGTGTCTCCATTCCAACTTCAATTGCGAGCGGGCACTGCAAGATACAGAGCAAGCGCCCCCTCCCCTCCTGCAATTATTTTTCAACCTGTTCTCCACTACGGAATTCCGCAGCAGCAGTATTTTGGAACCAAATTTCTGAGAGTCCTTATATATGCACAAGATTTTTTAAACACTTTTACAGTGTGATGCCTTGAGGCTGCATTCTGAGTGTTCACATATTGTCTGAACATTTGTAGAACAATTTTCCCGGATCGTCATAGCATCCTAAATTTCCCACAAGGATTCTCCTCGGGTCTGTAAAACAGCAAATGCATGTGTATTCAATACATAATTTCATTTGAAACACAGGTGTGCATTTTTCTTCAAGACACTTCTATACTGAATTAGTGTCTGAGACCAAGCAAAGGCCCCCTTCCAGATTATCTCTCAGGGTCGAGGGGGTGATTTCTCGGGATTTTAAAGTAGTATAAAGTTGGAGGTAGTGCTTGGGTCAGTGTGCATCTCTCACTTTGAAGTACTAAGAACCTAGACAGCGTGTACCTCTACGCAAAGAGATGAAACACAGCATATCAAATACGTTTGCACTGTTTCGAATTTTAGTTCACCAAGGTGAAACTCGCATGTCTATCAAACAAGTTGTGTAAATGAGGGCAATCTTCAGACATGTGTAGCCTTTGAGCTTGTGAGGGCACACTTCCCACGTCACCAGTCACAGTCAGCATGGTTTACACTGTCGTCCTTTATGAAAGGGAAAACATGAGCAAGTGGCCTGCGCTCAGCGGGGACTGGCTACAGTACCATCAACCTACAGCTGAAGAAAACGTGCCCGCTTCTGTTTTTATCAGCGTCTATCCAGCGGCCATAATTCATTCTTTTGTTTGCCAATAGAGGCCTTCAAAGGGTGATGTTTGTTTAGCGATTGTTTTGGTTGTTCCAATTCAGGTAGTAAATAATGGTAAGAGAGTACCGCCACAAAAAGTGAACATGTCATTTCTTTTGTAGCAATGAGTGGCTAATGACCCAGTTATCTTGACTTCAAACTTTTTTTAACAGAGCGCAGAACAGTTAAATTGTTTAAAGAGATTTTCATAGTGCTCTGCTCGGGCGTATGAATGTTGCCTCGCAAAATACCACAGTGCTGCAGACTTGTGAGACTGCAATTTTTTTTAGAAAAGCAGTGCACGGGCTTGTTTAAATGTACATGTATGTGTGCCTATTGTAATGAATTGTCCTCTTTGTCACGCTTCCTATCTTCCATCCTCCTAGGATTATACGCATTGAGATGTGATACACCTAACAATACAACTACACTGACTTTCATTTCTTTTTGGGCCAGGTGAATGAGCTGGTCAGCTACTCTACATCATTCTTATTAGTTTCTTTCTTTGGGTGTTGAAAGGACACTAAAGAGCGAAATAATTTTTCGCATACTATTTTAGTACGATTTCACATCACCACTCTTACCATGACACGACGCTTGGCAAGTGCGAAACCGCCCAAAGAAAATGTCTCACCAAACACCATCACATCATTAATTTTGATGGCGTTTTCGGGGTTCTGCAATAGCTTATAATCGATTAAAATGGAGGACATTGTCATCTGTGGGTGTCATAGACCTAGCATACGAAGCTTCAGAAAATATCACAGAGCCAATCGCAAAATTGTGAATAATACATTTAAAAACTTTTGACGTCACGCATGGACATTTCGGCACAACTTTCAATAGTGAAACTTCAACCTTAATTTTCTCCACTAATAATGAACTTGGGATAGTCAAACATATGGCATTGGCATTAGAGTACTCAGAGTGCAGTTTGTCGATCTAAACAAGGTCACTGTTTCTCTTCAGTATCCTTGTAATGCTTTTGTAAAATACACACAAGAAGCTTGTGAATCAAGTGCAAAGCTGCACAGCAAACTGGTGTTGGGAGTACGGAGTTTGTACTATGTGATTTTACCCATGTCACATTGCTGCAGTGAAGGGAACCAAACTGCTCGAGACTACAGCAGCAGAGGCCTATAAATCCCTCCAGAGTTTGCTTCCACAGTTTCAACCACATGGGTTCAATAGTGGCAAAACATGACACTTATTCCGCTTGTTCTTTACAACTCTATGATAAACAGAGAATAACACATGCATTTTTCTTGGTTTAAATGTTTTTTGATCTTTCAGTAGATAAGTTGTCTTGAGGTAACACTGATATTATTGAAAATAGAATCATTTTGAAAAATATATTCGATATCTCTGCTGCTAGCCTCCTTTCTGACATGCATTCGTGACAATTGCATTAATTGGCAATTGTGGGAAGTTTCACCCTAGTAGTAAACTTACCATGCACCACCCTTTCTGCAAAATTAACTTCCTAGATATGACGGTATCAATTGAAACATTCTTTAATGTGAGGTATGAAAAAAATACAAATCATTTGCCCACACCATAAACCACGGCCGGACTCGACTCCTTCTCCGGCGCTCCCCTTATGGCCTTCGCATTGGGGCGTTTTGCTGCCTGCCGCCGCAAGTTCGGGGTGGCGATGCTAGACCACTGTTGCTTAGAGGCAAAGGATTAGAGGCAAAATTAAAGGGAAGTGAACTGGGCTTCAACCCCTCTTTAGTCAAACAAGGAAAACTTATTGATCAGGCACTACCAGCATTAATGTACGCAGATGATATAGTGCTAATGGCCAACAACAAAAAAGATTTGCAGAGATTGATGGACATCTGCGGTAATGAGGGAGATAGGTTACATTTTAGATTCAGTAAGGAAAAATCAGCAGTCATGATTTTCATGACAACGAAGGTAGTGAGCTTAGAATACAGGAGGTCACGCTAGAGATAACAGATAAATACAAATATCTGGGCGTATGGATAAGCAATGGGACAGAGTATCTGAGGGAACACGAAATATACGTGACGACTAAAGGTAACAGGAATGCAGCAGTCATGAAAAATAGGGCACTGTGGAATTACAATAGGTATGATGTTGTGAGAGGAATATGGAAAGAGGTCATGGTTCCTGGGCTGACGTTCGGCAATGCAGTCTTGTGCATGAGATCAGAAGTTCAAGCAAGATTAGAAATTAAGCAACGTGGAATAGGTAGGATTGCTTTAGGAGCTCACGGGAATACACCAAATCAGGGAGTACAAGGTGATATGGGATGGACATCATTTGAGGGCAGGGAAGCTAGCAGTAAGATAAAATTTGAAAAGCGATTGAGAGAAATGGGGGAAGAGCGTTAGGCTGGGAAGGTTTTCAGCTACTTGTACATGAAGAATGTCGATACAAAATGGAGGAAGCGAACCAGAAAGTTGACTGGTAAATACTTAGAAAACAGCAGGTGGCCAAACCAAAAAGAACTATCGGTTAAGAAGAAAGTGAAGGAAATGGAGACTGACATGTGAAGAATGGGCATGATTAAGAAGTCCGCACTAGAGATCTATCGAACTTTTAAGCAGGAAATCGCCAAGGAAAGGATCTATGATAATACTCGGGGTAGTTCTCTACTGTTTGAGGCCAGGACGGGAGTACTGCGAACCAAGACATATCGGGCCAAATACGAAGGGGTAGACACAGTATGCAGTGCGTGTAGAGAGGAAGAAGAAACTGCCGAACACTTGATAATGTTCTGTAAAGGGCTTCGCCCTATAGTTCAGGATGATGGCGCAGAGTTTTTCAAATCACTGGGGTTTAGGGACCGGTAGGGCCAAATAAACTTTAAGCGGGTAGACTTAAATAGAAGGAGGTTATCTGATTGGTGGCTAAAGTCAAAGCACGAGTGAAGCCCCGCCGCGCGCGGTGGTCTAGTGGCTAAGGTACTCGGCTGCTGACCCGCAGGGCGCGGGTTGGAATCCCGGCTGCGGCGGCTGCATTTCCGATGGAGGCGGAAATGTTGTAGGCCCGTGTGCTCAGATTTGGGTGCACGTTAAAGAACCCCAGGTGGTCTAAATTTCCGGAGCCCTCCACTACGGCGTCTCTCATAATCATATAGTGGTTTGGGGACGTTAAACCCCACATATCAATCAAAGCACGAGTGAAAATTAAACTCTTCACTGCAAAGTACGATTCCTCAAGCTCAATTTTAAGGAAACAAAATAAATATAGTTTTTGGTTCATTATGTATTACGGCTTGGTGGCGCTAGCCACCGCCCGATCTAAAGAGTACAGCCATATCCATTCATCCATGCTCCGCCGCCTCCAAGCGCGTTCAAGGGCGCAGTGTGCGCGCCACAGCGCTATGCCCATCATAACAGCGCTGAGTACGAGGAACAGAACCAACTGCGGTGCCTGAATTCTTGAAGATGAACGTTTTATCCACACAATACAGCTCGGTCGTTGCATGTGATGAGGTTAAAATGGTATAGCCGACCTCTGAGAGCACCGCTTACCCAGTCGCAACCATTCCGGCAGCTTTTCCGGATTTTCGCACACGCGTGTTGTCACAAGCAACAGTAATCTATTACAGCGCACAAAATTCAGAGAGAAAAAGCAATATTTATTTTGTCGTAAGGTGGACTAGAACCTAAATAAAAAACAATTTCTGTGCGAGGTGAGCACAAATGCCTTTTTCTTTCAAACCCACGCTAGCAATACAAATTAACACAAACACAAATGCATGGTACAAATAAAGCGAAGCTCCATGATATACTCATCACAGTCTGAAATATTTTCTAGACGGCTTGTGCACACACGCAAGTGGTTTTTCATTTCTATCGCTCACCATCTTGGTGTAGTTAACAAGAAGAAGTCCGATGAATTTGTCCGCAATTAAACGAGCTGTGCGCCTTGCGTGGCTGCTGTCTACACCCTCTGGGCAGAGGAGGACGGGTGATTGTTCGAGGTGTGGGGTAACCAGAAGTTGCAGCACTTCATGCGCTTTTGTACGCGGAAGTTTGCTAGCAGTTTTTTCAAAGAAAGTAACAATGTTGTCCAACAGTGTCAAAAACATACGGTTTGGGTAGTGGAATGCACTTCTGTCTTGGCTGTGCAACAGAACATACAAAGGATCAGCTTTGTTCGTAGTCGTCAGCATCGTAACACAAGCATCACACTCAAGCTCACTGACGAGCTTCACGATGTATCCACCAACGTACACCAGACCAGAGTACGTGACAGACGGCGATGGATCACACAGCTGTCCCTTCAGGTTCTTGAGGTGTGCAAGCACTTCTTGTGGCACACTCAGCGCTAGCTCCTCTGCATCAGCATCCTCCACTTCCATTTGCTTTGAACAGAGGGCTTTGCCCTTCACAATGTTGTCCAGGGCTACTGTCACTGAACGCGCATCTAGCACGTCGTTGCCCCCGCACATGGACCTTAGCTGGCCAAAGAGTGCCTCCACAGGATCACTGTTAAAGTTCTTGGTAGAGACGTACTTGACACCCCTTCTTAAAAGAAACTGTGTTGCGTCCACTGTGGCCCTCGACGTGAACAACAAAGCATGAAACGTTTGCTCTGTGAATGCACCTTCTCCCGATGCAAGTGAAGCCCCTTTTACCTCTTTTATGTAGTCGGTGAACTCCTCAAGCCACACGAGTCTAGGGTCATCCTCGTTACATATTGGCCTCTTGTGGTCACTCCCTTTGTACGTTGTGTCATGAACGTCGAACCACTATCTCATCATGTTCATGAAGAAAATGGTTTGGCTGGCTTCCCTGTAACCGTAGAGACTGGGGTCCCCACCACGGTTCTCTTTGAGATGACACAACGCAGAAGTTACCTGCGGAGAGAATACTTGAACTGCCCGAAGCACGTTCATCTTTTCCAAGTTTGATGGAAAAACGTGTTTTCTGGTCAAGTTTCGAGCCAGTTTTATGGTTTTGTCCTTCTGAAAGTCGTACAGCTTTTCGACAAACGTTCCAGAGATGACCCCAATGCTGTCATGCAGCTCAGGTTCCAGGAATTGGCTGCGCACGTTCTTGAGCACATGACAAGGGTCAGAACTCAGAAATATGACCCTATTTGGATCGTGTGGGTGAGTGACAACAGTTGACAAATTTCCATTACCCATGTGCGTAAACATAGTTACGTTTGCAGAGTAGTTGTCCGTCACGATTCTGACAATAAGGAATCCACACGATTCCACTGCAGCGATTACCTCTTTGGTCCATGCGAATAAGTCCCTACCGCTTAGTTGCTTCGTGAAGTAGTAGGCACAAGGAACCTTGTAGGAATTGGTGACACCGTGGAGAACGAAGCACGATACTCTGTTTGCAAGAGCCTCACCTGAGGTGTGTGCTGCACTGTTAACAGGCTTGTCCTTGAAACCATACACAGCGTCGGCCTTCCTGTCGTAGACACACTTTGGCTTAATGGAAGCTTCATCCACAATCAAAGATGTCATGTGCTGCTTGTTGCTCAGCATCGATGCCTCAAGGAGTAGCCTTTCTCGCATGGCATTGGTCATGCCCGAAGATGTTGGGCTGGGACCCACATACCTTTGAAGCGTACACTTCGCTGGGACAGTCAAAAGGTCAGCTGTTCGTGCGTGGTTGTATCCTTTTGGTGAAATAAAGCACCAAATCACGCACTCCCTTATGACTTCCTCTGAATAACTGGGTCGTTCCATGCCATAGACCTCAATCTGGTGGCGGAGAAAAACCGCTTTCTTGTCACCATTCTGTGATCGTTTACAATCTTTTTGACTGCAGTGCAGTGTTTGTCTTCGTGAAAGAGCTTCACCTTTTCTTGCTCTCTGACAAGTTGTTGGGCGAGACTTCCGCATTTTGAGCGCTGATAGGCAACCTGTGATCGAAGCCTTTCTACAATCGTTAGGTAACGAGTTGCCAGCTTAGCATCATTACCGATGGTTTGCGTGAAAGTGCTACACCTTTCATCGGTAAGCTCCTCTAGCGGAGCACACTCCCCGTAGGTAGACGGCGATGACTCCGCTTTCCGTTTCGTCGGCTGTCGAGGAGCCGAGGTGGCCGAGGGGCCACGCGCTGCAGGTTCTTTACGCGGCCTCTTCGTAGCCGGGACCATATACGAAGGATACTGATCGAAGACCGTGGGCACGGCTCCTGGACGCAGTTTCCGGATACGATATCCGGGAACATAGTCATTTTCCGTGAAGTGTTTGCTGCACACTACAGTCGATGCGGACTTGTCATTGATGACGAGGTTTTCACGTGAAACATTTTTCCTCCACTTCGAACACAGTTCCTCATCGCTAGGAAATTGGTGGTACGACACACCCGGTGTCTTCCCTTGCTGTGACTTACACAGCGGCACGCAACAATAAACCATGGCTACGCTAGTGCAGTTAGCGTGCCTGAGCGTGTCTGATGCATTGTTTACCCGAGGTCATCGAACGCAGTCAAGAAAAGTCAACACTCATATCGTCGACGAAACAGTCTGCGCAACGGTGCGCGCACCGGAAAGTCAGGTTTTACACACCAACAACTATAAGCGTCTGTCCGCGAACAAACAGCTGCCGATGTACGTACAAAGACCGCGTTCGCGATGAGCCGATCCGCACGTGGCAATTGAGGAGACGCGGCGACGCGGGGAGCCGGCGGAGCTGGATGGATGGATGGATATGGCTGTATACCCTTTAGATCGGGCGGTGGCTAGCGCCACCAAGCCGTAATACCTAATGAACCAAAAACTATATTTATTTTTGTTCCTTAAAAAGTTAGTTTGAGGATTCGTACTTTGCAGTGAACGTGACGGAGAAGCAGCTCACGGGATCCGGACCGGACAGGACTTGAAGAATTACAGGCCGATCAGCTTGCTCTCTGTAGTATACAAGGTATTTACAAAGGTAATTGCTAACAGAGTAAAGAAAACATTAGAATTCAATCAACCAAAGGAACAAACAGGATTTCGAACAGGCTACTCAACAATTGACCACATTCATACTATCAATCAGGTAATAGAGAAATGCTCAGAGTATAACCAACCCCTATACATAGCCTTCATAGATTACGAGAAGGCGTTTGATTCAGTAGAAATATCAGCCGTCATGCAAACACTGCGGAATCAGGGCGTAGATGAAGTATATATAAACATTCTGGAAGAAATCTACAGGGGATCAACTGCTACCATAGTGCTTCATAAAGAAAGCAACAGAATACCAATCAAGAAGGGTGTGAGGCAGGGGGACACAATTTCCCCAATGCTATATACCGCGTGCTTACAGGAGGTTTTCAGAAGCCTAGAATGGGAACAGTTAGGTATAAGAGTCAATGGAGAATACCTTAGTAACCTGCGCTTCGCCGATGACATTGCATTGCTGAGTAACTCGGGGGACGAATTGCAACTCATGATTACGGAGTTAGACAAGGAGAGCAGAAAGGTGGGTCTTAAAATGAATCTGCAGAAAACGAAAGTAATGTACAACAACCTCGGCAAGGAGCAGCGCTTCGAGATAGGTAATAGTGCACTTGAAGTTGTAAAAGACTATGTCTACTTAGGGCAGGTAATAACCGCAAAGCCGAACCACGAGATTGAAGTAACTAGAAGAATAAGAATGGGGTGGAGCACATTCGGCAAGCACTCTCAAATTATGACAGGTAGATTGCCACTATCCCTCAAGAGAAAGGTATACAACAGCTGTATCTTGCCGGTACTTAGCTACGGAGCAGAAACCTGGAGACTTACAAAGAGGGTTCAGCTTAAATTGAGGACGATGCAGCGAGCAACGGAAAGAAAAATGGTAGGTGTAACCTTAAGAGACAAGAAGAGAGCAGAGTGGATTAGGGAACAAACGGGGGTTAAGGATATCATAGCTGAAATCAAGAAGAAGAAATGGACATGGGCAGGGCATGTAGCGCGTAGACAGGATAACCGCTGGTCATTAAGGGTAACTGACTGGATTCCCAGAGAAGGGAAGCGGGTTAGGGGGAGACAGAAGGTTAGGTGGGCAGATGAGATTCAGAAGTTTGCAGGTATAAATTGGCAGCAGCAAGCACAGGACCGGGTTAACTGGCGGAACATGGGAGAGGCCTTTGTCCTGCAGTGGACGTAGTCAGGCTGATGATGATGATGACTTTGCAGTGAAGGGTTTAGCTTTCCCTCGTGCCTTGACTTGAGCCACCAATCAGATAACCTCCTTCTAGTTATTTCTACCCGCTTAAAGTTTATTTTGCCCTCCCGGTCCCTAAACCCCAGTGCTTTGAAATACTCTGCGCCATCATCCTGAACTATAGGGTGAAGCCTTTAGCAGAACATTATCAAGTGTTCGGCAGTTTCTTCTTCCTCTCCACACGCACTGCATACTGTGTCTACCCCTTCGTATTTGGCCCGATATGTCTTGGTTCGCAGTACTCCCGTCCTGGCCTCAAACAGTAGAGAACTACCCCGAGTATTATCATAGATCCTTTCCTTGGCAATTTCCTGCTTAAAGGTTCGATAGGTCTCTAGTGCGGACTTCTTAATCATGCCCATTCTCCACATGTCAGTCTCAGTTTCCTTCACTTTCTTCTTAACCGATAGTTCTTTTTGGTTTGGCCACCTGCTGTTTTCTAAGTATTTACCAGTCAACTTCCTGGTGCGCTTCCTCCATTTTGTATCGAAATTCTTCATGTACAAGTAGCTGAAAACCTTCCTAGCCCAACGCTCTTCCCCCATTTTTCTCAATCGCTTCTCAAATTTTATCTTGCTGCTAGCTTCCCTGCCCTCAAATGATGTCCATCCCATATCCCATATCACCTTGTACTCCCTGATTTGGTGTATTCCCGTGAGCTCCTAAAGCAAGCCTACCTATTCCACGTTGCTTAATTTCTAATCTTGCGTGAACTTCTGATCTCATGCACGAGACATCTGGCTTACGATGAGGTGGTGCTGCCCTCGTGCGGTTAGCCGCCGCACTACGCATCAGAAAAGTATACATGCGCGGCGCCGATATTGAGAAGGCCGTAAGGAGCGTGCGGAAGGAGCGTCGAGTCTGGCCGTGCATAAACATATAGCAGGCAATGCCAATCAGAAAAGAAAAATGAACAGGGCAGAGGCAAGTGAAATTATGAGGAGGAAGGACGTGCAAGAGAAGCGGATTCCGCCCCCAGTCGAACCGGACAAAAAGAATAAAAAAAGATATTTGGTTTACAATGTTCTTGCTGCTAACATGTTTGGCCCAATTCAATCTTCAGTGGTGAATTCTTGTGATGTGCATCTTAATGGGGCTGTCTTGGAGTTCTTTCTTTTACAGAGAAATCAAAGGTTACTCTCTCTACATAATGCAAACGAATAGCCAACTATAATATATAGACTACTCAAGCCATCATCTACGACACGGCAAAGAAGAAATATTCATCAGACAGACAAAGCATTTAGGAAGCGTCTGTAGAGACAACGATCACTATGCTCACCAATTAAGCAAGCCAAAGAAGACATTTGGCTAAATGACCTGCACAACACTCTGAACAAAATCCAAAATGAAGCTTGAAAATGCGGAAATCATCACTTGCTGAACATGTCTCATAGCACATCCTAACCAGCCGCTAGCCTTTGCAATCAAATACCGAAATGCATTTCCAAACTTAAATAATTTATTTATCTTTCGCAAGTATTACCCAACGTTAACCGGCAACGAGCCGCTTCGGAAAATGTTCCCCGACATGTTAGTGCATGCAAAAGTAAACCCGCATTTTTTTTGGTACACATAATACCTAGTTGTCATCTAAGATTTAGGACCTGCAAACACCTTCAAGTTTATGTTAGAATTAAAAGCACTAAATTGATTTATGCATGGTATAAAATCTAGTTTTACCTACACTAGTTCAAACATTATCCACTTAATTAAATATACATATTGTCACAAACAGGACAACATTTTAACATGGTGTAGTAGCACAACTTCGACAGGGACACAGAGTACAAGAAAACACGACACTCGCTTTTCTTGTCCTCTGTGTCCCCGTCAAAGTTGCGCTACTACGCCACATGTTAAAATTATATTTCACCAACTAGTCCAGCTCTCAACCCTACTGAACAAACAGCACAACCTGTTAACGTTTCATTAAATAGGCATCAAGCAAGCATGGCAAGTGACTGGAAGCAATGGCGCAGCAATTTATAGTGGCAGGACATACCTTCAACAATCTTAAACATTAAATACAGTAACCAGGTTTTTGAAAAAGAAAAATTTCCGCACCTTATTCATAAGTTTAATACATTCCAGCCAACAAGTATAAATGTTTCAAAGGGGGCACTTGAACCAATTTGACATGGAACATACACAACGAAAACCTATAAAAAATAAGCCATTGTTCAAGGAACTTTAAGGCTAATTATCCCCGTTGTCAGGTGGTGCTTCCTCGAGTCAAAGATAATTCAGCAAAATGTCTTCTCCTTTTCTACCCATCCATGCAAAACACTTGCTCCCTGCTGCCCCTTATTTCTTTCTGTTTCATGGGCTTTTGATTGATTGCCCTTTTTACCCTGGTGCAACCCATTACGGGGGATTGGCTTTTAACTAACCCAGTTCAGCATGCCGACTCCTCGTTTTCATCTCCCCGTTTTTGCATGTGGCCTTCCCTGCTTTGTCTAAGTTGGAGGAGAGGGTATAAAGAATATACAAAATGCACTAAGGTAGGCAAGGGATGAATTTTGGCCTTGTTGGTACAACATATGTGAAATGTTTTGTGGTAATTTCTTGATTGTTTACACCAGTGTATCCCACATTCTCTTCATCTTGATAAATCTGCCCTAGACAATTCAGATAGGTCGGCAGTTGCAGCCTTGAAAAAGTCTGCATGTTGAGACGATGGCTCTAGCGACAACCCATGTTCACAAATGTTTTCTCTCTTTAAGCTTGTCTTCCTCACAACTTCTGTGTTTTTTTGGTTTCATAACATGACACTTTTGACTTTTAAAAAATAATAAAATTGGTACTGCCTTGTGTAATCCGTGTTAATAATAGCTCATTTTTGTTTGTATTTTAGTAGGTTTTGAATGCACCCATTGTCTTGATTTCTTAAAAGTAATCATTTGACTGAGTTAGTGAAACAACGATTGCTCTTCTTCGTTTATTTCCTGCCATCTTGCATCTACAGACTAGTACGTACTATACTACGACTGAAAATATGAAAGAAACAAAAAGAATGATGTTCTTACACTGTAAATTGTCTTGATTTCTTAAAAGCAATCGTTTGACTGAGTTAGTGAAACAACGATTGCTCTTCTTCGTTTATTTCCTGCCATCTTGCATCTACAGACTAGTACGTACTATACTACGACTGAAAATATGAAAGAAACAAAAAGAATGATGTTCTTACACTGTAGCACCGAAATTAGGATATTTAGTAATTGCGTCTTTTTATTTTATTACCACCATATCAAGTGCCGGAGGCATGAGTGCTTGCTAACCAATAAAGAGTTCATTCCTGGGCGAAGGTGAAAAACATTTCCCCCCCTCGCCGACGCTAATATGCATTTTTTTCAGTGGTTCATTAATTCAAATAGCATAAACATTCGAAAAGATGGCCAAATGTGGCGTATCAACCTAATTTGTTATGCAGCACTGAGCAGCTGACTAGTCCGTCACTCAGTGTCAGCGCAGCCGATTTTACCTGGTTGAAACGCTCCCGCTGTAGATCGGGCACAGCAGAACAGCGACACGTGGTCCTAAAACCAGCAACGAGTTTAAATTACACACACAATAAATGTACATCATGATTACACGTATCGGAACAGGAGAAATACGCAACACTTACGGCGGAAGTATGGTAAACAATGAAAGTCTTATTTTATTGTCAAGATCTGTATTAGCCTTTACAGTACTCTAATCAGGCTGCTGTACAAAACGAGCAACTTGCACAGCGGGAACGTTTTCGAATTGTGGTACAATAACACAGAGCGGTATTACCATCACTGCCACGAAATTAATGGTGCAAAAGCGCGTTCACCCGGAGATTGGTTAGAGGTTGACAGCTTACCCGTCCTTGACACGGGGTGCACTATGAACCTGTGAACAATTGTGTTCATCACTGTCGTCACTGAAGAGTAGATTTATCGCGAGAAAGAGAGCTTGTCACAAATAAACACGAAGCTTGAACTTCGCGCTGGTTCAACGGCAAAACCGGAAGCCGCCATGACACTTTTCCTCACAGGAAACAGACGCAGTGCTAACGAGCCAACGCAGGCCCAAGTTGTTGCAAGCAAAATTCAACGCAGCTACCACCTCATACACAGCAGCGATGACCGATGATTTGTGCTTACGTTTTTGTTTTTAATCTGTGATTTTAAATGTTTGACAAAACAAATCTCTTCGCATGCTTGAATACCATAGTCATCATCATCGGTAAGCCAGCGAAAATTGAATGCAGAACTTTAAGGCGCCCAAAAATGTCATTTTTATTGTTATTATTACTATTATTATTATAACTTGCCGAGAAATTGCAAGGCTCCTCTGAAAATGGAGCAGAGCCACAGTCACACGCATTCTCAGCACTGCCCTAGGACACTCGTATGTGAGGCCTTAGAACAAGAAAAAAAATTATGACTTAGAAAAAATGAACAAAACCATAACTACATTGATTCCTAAAACTCATTTGCAGTTGAGTCATCACTAGGGCAAAATCACTAGGGCAAGAAGTAAGCAAACTCTCGCAAATCACGAAAAAAAACAATATACAACAGCTACCCACTCAAGATCTAAAGTTGAATCAACTCTGCTGAAATGGCTGATTAACAAAGAGAGAATTGCCGACAAAGGGATTTATTTATAGCACCAAAGAGTTAGATGAAGAACTCAAAGAAAGGACAGAGCATGACAACAGAAATCTAATTACGAATGCACACTCCAACAGATAGAGTAACATAATCAGCAGTCTCAACATCTATAGTAAGGTGGCAGAAAACATTTACTACAGCTCATGAATAAGCCACCTAAGAAAGAAAGAAGCCAAAGTTTAACAAAACACTTAGACTCCATGAGTGAATATGAACAAAGTTAAAAGAAACTAAATCCGAAGCCAAACCAGGAACGAATCTGCTTGGATACCCTACCCCGAGAGAACAGAATAGAGCCCTACGAAACATGACCAACGAAAAATCATGCAGCGAAATTGTTGACCCAATCAAAGATGGAGATCTTGTGTTTAAAAGCTTGTGACACTTTCTGCACAATGCCTCACGTACTGGCGAATCAAATGTACAACCTAACTGTAAAAATCCCAATACCAAACAAATACAGAAAAAAAAGAGATGAAAGATTTGAAGAATTATGCACAGATCAACGGATGTCCCACTGTGGATCATAGTCATGCGCTGTCAAACTGAAAAATCTGCCAAACGGAATACATCCATTTACTTAGCTTGCAGAGACTAATAAAAGGCATTCGACTCAGTAGAGATACCAGCAGTCTTAGAGTAGCTAGTGCATAATGCACTCATGAATACCCTAGCCAACATCCACAGAGAGTCCACAGCAGACAATGAACTTTATAAGGTCTTGAGGAGCGACTACAAAAGTTCTTTTATGGGGGAGGAGCTGTCGCAGAGCAGAAAAATTTTATTCGTAAAGTGGGCCCCGCCACGGTGGTCTAGTGGCTAAGATACTCCGCTGCTGACCCGCAGTTCGCGGGATCAAATCCCGGCTGTGGCGGCTGCATTTCCGATGGAGGCGGAAATGCTTTAGGCCCGTGTACTCAGATTTGGGTGCACGTTAAAGAACCCCAGGTGGTCAAAATTTCCGGAGCCCTCCACTACGGCGTCTCTCATAATCATATGGTGGTTTTGGGACGTTAAACCCCACAAATCAATCAATATATTCGTGAAGTGGATCTGGCAAGGAGACGAAATCTGAGCAATATTTACAACATGCTTAGCAAAACTATTTCAGGCACCTGGTTGATAAGAAACACGAATAAACATTTACAAAGAATATCTCGGTACTTACGCTTTGCAAACGACATTTTGCTTTCCAGCAGTGGTGCCGTTGAGCTCAATGAACTGAGGGTCTAAACCGAGAAAGTGTTCAAGTAGGGCTACAGATAAATAAGTAAAAGACAAGGATTTAATGTTAGAAGGCCAAACAAGAGAGCGAGAGTTTCAACGGCACACTAGAATCCTTATAATATATATGTAATTAAGTCAGATATTCACAGGACACACTACTCATGAAAAGGAAATTCACCAAACAACATGGGCGGGCTAAAGCTTTAATGGCAGACATTCCCAAATCATATAAGGCAATTTACAACTGTCCCTTAAACAGAAAGTGGTCAACTATAGTATGCTGCGAGTACTAACATATGGTGCAGAAACTTGAATGATAGTAAAAAAAAGAAGAAAAGAAAAAAGTTCAGAACAGATTTAGATATATGCAAAGTAGAAACAGAAAATGTTTAGCATAACATAGAGATATTAAAAAAGGAGAGCTCGATAGAGAACAAACAGGGCTAGATGACATTCTAGCTGATATTAAGAAAAAAAAAAGGGGGGACCTGGGCAGGTCAAGCAATGTGAGGGAGAGACAAGTGACAAGTTAGAGAGATTGTGTAGCTACGAAAAGATAGGAAAAATAGCTGAGAAAGGCAGAAGGCTAGATGGGATTTGCACACATAAGATCGATTAAGCTTGCACAGGGTTGGGAAAATTATGGGTAATTGCGAGAAGCCTTTGTATAGCATTGGACATAATAAAAGGCTGATATATATAAAAAGAGCATGTGTTATCAAGCTGTTGCACATTGCAGATTGGTTTAAATACCAACAGGTTATTATACTCACATCGCAGTGCTACTGCTTACGTGCTGTAGTTGTACTACCAACTGCTTTTCAACAGGTCTCTAGCAACGTTGAAATATATCTGGAACATTTAGCAGAACTATGTACAGCCATGTCCCTGGCTCTGTATAGTGAATCTGCAGCCAGGCTTAAACCATGGTACCTTGCGGAAGTTGTGGGCTCCGACTTGGTGTTCCCAGGAGCACGTGTGACCTAATAGACATGCAGGGCTGCTTTGCACAAGTGTGACCATGTTGAAAAGTGTGCCTATTTAACCGTAGATGCATAGTTCCTCGGGGCGCTTTCAGCACGTGAATTCTGAGAGATGACGAGTTTCGACTAATAACACATGCCTGACTAGGCACTTGTTAGTGTGCCTGGTCAAGTATGATACGGTTGGCATTGCAAAACTTCTTTAGTACCAACCACTCCAGTTCCAAACTAAAGCACATTGCACAAAGGAGGTAAATAAATAAGCGCACCTGCAACCACAATTTGGATTTTAAAATTTTACATATTTGCTAACACAATCAAATGAAAGCATGACTTCTCTGAAAGGCCATGTTCTACAAGAAGTGAGTGCTCTTTTTGGAAAAGTCACATCTTTATTTGGTCATGCTACCAAAGTATGTGAAATCATGATTTGTGGCAGCAGGTGTGCTTTCTTTGCCTGCTTCGTTCACTTTGCTTCAGTTTGAACCTGGAGTGGCTGGCACTGAAGAAGTTTCGCGATGCGAAGTGTTCAGCAGCCCACATCACTGAGGCAAACTGGAACCTGAAGATGAGACATGCCCGCTGTTTCATACTGAAGAAGCCTGCTCGCACGACCTGGGAAAGCCTCACTGGGCTGGGAAATGTTCACATTGCAGAAAGTGTACGCTATGTACTCAACGAAGGCCCAATATTTAGCCATGAACCTCTGTTGCTGGCTCACCAATTATTGGCATTGCACCGACGAGTTGCGGCAAAAGTCGAAGTCGCAGTTAGGGACTATTGCTTACAAGACAATGTCTAAGCTCTAGTAAGAACAGGGGAAAAACCCTCTTCGTCAGTAGGATACGTTGGTGGGTGTTGTCATTCTTCAAGTGCAACGATTTGTGCCCATTTCTTTTTTTTTTTTTAATCAAACTTTATTTCAGGAATGCATACATTACATGAATAAAATTCTACAGTACAGAGGAAGTCCCGAAGTTAGAAAACTGTCGGGGGGACTTCCGTTAGAGAATAAGTAAATTGCGATAACAATGCAGCAAGCAGTGAAAAACACTTCGTACGAATTAAACAAAGAATGGTTAAAATTTTATAATAACAAGGCAAGAAAAGTTCTGTGCAACAGCAAGTGGTATAGTGAGTAAAAGAAATACTAAAATTAGGAGTAAGGCACGACGGCAGAGTTTAGAAAACACGTTTTGTGATTAGGTACTCTTTAAACATTTTGCGAAACGAATAGAATGTGGGACATAACTTTATTTCAAGTGGTATGTTGTTCCATACGGATACACCTGTAAATTTAAGAGTTAGTTTTCCATAATTGCTACGCACTTTAGGGAGAAGGAAATTGTGACAGGCTGAAAACCTGGTGTTATTAGTATTGACAAGATGTTGTGTGGATAGCCCTGAAACAGATAGACCATGATAAATGAGGGGGTACATCAATATAGCTAACTTTAGAGTGAACAAAAGTATAATTGGAAGCACGGAAAAATAAATAAAGAGTGGCGTAGAAGGCGATTGAAATGGAGCGAAGGCGATCAGACGTAGTGCCCGTTTCTGAAGGTGTAGAAGGGGCTCCAGGTGACTGGCATATGTATTACCCCAAAATGAAATGCAATAGGAAAGATGGCTATGAATATATGCATAATATAATGATAAAATAATGCGTGACTGAAAATAAGGGCGGGCTTTAATGAGAACATGAATGCCAAAAGAAGCTTTTTTTAATATTGAGAGTACATGATAGTTATATTTCAAATGCTTGTCTAGTATTACGCCTAAGAACTTCACATGATCCGATACGGAAATAATATGGTTGTTAAGAGATACGGAAACTGGTGAGGGAAATGTGTTCTGTGCGGATGAAAACACCACAAATGTAGTTTTAGAGGGATTCATATAAAGATGATTGTTAACACACCATTGATAAATATTACAGAGATCGGAGTTTAAGCTACTTTCAAGTTCAGCAGTTGTTTTCTGGGATGTAAAAATAGTAGTGTCATCGGCGTAAAGAAGACAGTTAGTATGATTAAGGGAACTAGGTAGGTCGTTAATAAAAAGTAGGAATAGAAGAGGGCCTAAGATTGAACCTTGAGGGACGCCCATGGTAACTGGCTTAGCAGATGATGCAATGTTATTGACATAAACTACCTGTGAGCGATTTGTTAAGTAATTGCGAATGAACTGCAAAGCGGGACCCACAATTCCGAAAGATTCAAGTTTACACAGAAGGATCCGGTGGTTAATTGTGTCGAAAGCCTTCGTGAGATCAATAAAAACTGCCCCAGTAAGTAATCCATTGTCTATGGCTTGTTTAATTCGGTCAGTAAAGCTGAGCAAGGCGAGCTCTGTCGAGTAGTCAGGTCGAAAACCAAATTGGTGGGGAGAGAGTAGGTTAAATTTAAGCAGATAGCACATCAAACGCAAGTAAAAAAGCTTTTCAATTACTTTGCTAAAGAAAGGAAGTACACAAATCGGACGGTAATTATTAGTTGACAAACGATCGCCCTTTTTGAAAACAGGTGTTATCTTTCCTACCTTTAAAGCATCAGGAAATGCACCTGCTTTGAACAATTTGTTAATTATTTCAGCTAAAATAGGAGACAGTTCACGTGCCACGAGCTTTATCTTAGACGGGTGAATGGAATCTAAGCCTGGCCCTTTGGTTTTAAGAGATGACATGATTTGAAAGACTTCGTCTGCAGATGTAGGACGTAAATAAAAAGACTGAGGTGAACGAAATAGAATGGGAAAATGAAGGTCAACTAGTGAATCGGGGGAATTTGATGCAAAAGTATCACTGAAAGCATTAGCGATATCGAGTGGCTCGGTAAGGGAACGTCCGTCAACCGTTATTTTTGATAAGCATGTGGTCTCGCTGCTGTTCAAGAATTTTTTTATTAGCTGCCAGCTTTTCCTGGTATCATTACCGTTCTTATCTATTTGTTTTTCATAATACTCGCGTTTGGCCCTCTTGAGCAGCATTGAAAGTAGATTTGAATATCTTTTTAAGCGCGTTTTTAGAGAGCTGTTTGAAGGCTGAGATTTTAATTTTCTTCGCATGTTTTCCTTTTTAGATATGGAATGCAAGAGACCAGGTGTTATCCATGGGTTTCTAGGCGTGCGAAACCAATGTATGACGGTACTTGTGGTTGTGCATTCTGCAATGAATGCACTTATTTTTGCCGAAAATTCATTAAACGCTTCCTCGCCACATTCTTCTTGTGCTACAAAGTCCCAGTTAGCATTACGCACTATCTCAACAAATTCCGCTGAGTTGAATACTGTCTTGGTATTATGCTTATTTTTTATGGGAATACAGGCATCAAGACAGAAAAATACAGGATAGTGGTCGGTGAATAAATAGTCAATAACCCCGGACTTCGAATCAGCAAAGATATTTGACAGTACATGGTCGATTAATGTGTTAGACCCATTCATATCACATCTAGTCGGGGAGTGAATCAGAGATTGTAGGCCAAAACTAAGAAAACAGCGAACATATTCCAAGCAAACTGGAGTGTTAGTATCAAGGATATTTATGTTTACGTCACCGCAAATAATAATGTTTTTGTTTTCCAGGGTTAGAGTAGCAAGGATTCTTTCAAGCTGCACGCAAAACTCGGAATTCGAGGATGAGGGAGAACGGTAGATGGATGCAATGACTGTATGACGATTGTTCAATGGCAGAGCAGAAGATTCTACTTCAAGCCAAACAGACTCACAATTAATGTCGAAAAACAGATCCTGACGGCGTTTGTATGGTATTGATGAAGTTATTAGGACTGCAGATCCGCCACCACGATTTGTGACACGGTGACAATATTCGGATTCATAGCCTGGCAAAGCATACAGATGCCCTTCGTCTGCCGACAGCCACGTTTCTGATAGGCAAATTACGGAAAATGAGTGTTCGACAATGGAAAGGATATTTCAAGCGGATAAAAGTAGTAGTGGCTCCGTAGTAATGAATGTAGATTTGTGTAACTTCAAGGCAAGACAAGCAGTCTACATGAACTTCGTCAAGTTGAAAGTCATCAAAACAAGAGTTTTGAAAAGCAAGGCAGTGGCTCTGAGTAAGGACTTGGAACTTGCACAACTAGCAGAGTCTATTGCATACTGCAGCTAGCAAAAAGAACACCCTTTCTGTGTTTGTTACGGCCAAGATGCATAAGCCGGGTGTTTCATTCAGGACAATTGTGAGTGATCGAGGTATCTGTCAGAACATGATTAGTCAGTTTTTAATGAAGTGGCTAGACTCGGTTGCCATAAGAGACCAATTTTAATCTAAGAATTTCCCATGTATCATCCACTTTCTTCAAAGAATCCTTCGATGGGTACTTGTTCTTGGTAGATGTTGAAGACTTATTTTATTCTGTCCTGCACGGTAAATTGTTTTTTTACATAAGAAGTTGCGCAGACGAGAGTTGTGTGGTTGCCTTCAAGATTGCCGCGGGCATAGCAGTATAAGCTTTTATGGCCCTTCTCAAGTTTTATGTTAAAGGTAGCTCGTATGTTGCTCCTGTGTTGTGCAATTTCTTATGTTTGACCGTAACTGCTTTTATTACGTTCCACTAACAATTTAATTAGCGGGAGGTTTTGGAAGCTCTTACGTATGACAATAATTCTTTAATTATTTTAAAGCAACTAGCCACCGTCACATATTAGCGCATTGTTAACAATGTTCTAGCAGGCTTTCACAGACTGAAAAAGGATTGGTGTTTACACATGAGTTGAAGGCTTGTGGCTTTTTGCAGTTTTTGGCTAAGCGCAATACCTTGCAGAGTCCTCACGGCTGTTGGCTTTTTTGTCGAGGTGCGCTGAAAAATTGGTTACATACGAGTTGACGCATTCCAAAACTGTGAAAAGGGCCATAGCTGAATAATGCCCAGAGTATGCATGCGCAGGGTCGTGCTCGCACGTTATGCAGCAGACTTCTAAACCAATTGGACAGGTTGTCTGGGGTTGGTTTCCTTCACATGCTCCTTAACGCTGTAGTTGAGTTGCTCCACCAGACTATCAAGAGAGAACACCACGGTACTGGGGTAGAGCAAGAGCGCAGAACGGAAAGACCTGAGGTTGTACCGTTTATGCACCGAGCTGTACTCGACCTAAAAATGGTCGCAAACAGAGATGGCATGCCGATTCTTTTTTCTGTACCACGAAAATCATCTCAGCTTTCTCATGTATACTATCTGATGGAAACGACGAAGGTGGGTACGGTAAGAGGCATACCAATCATACACAATATGTGTCAATGAGGTCGTTTATGAAAGTCCACTATCCTACAGCAAAAGATGAATGTTGGCCGGGCAAGAATATGCGTGAATGAGCATGCACAGAAACATGAGCTTTCGTTAAAAGATAAAGATGGGGCACATTTGCTGACGCATGTCAGCAAATGTGTGAGCCGTACCTGGATAAGGTTTGGATTATTGGCAGTAGCAGGGACACAGCTACTCGAGAATGCATGGATGCATTCTGTATAAACTCACGAGGTTCATTAGGTATCAGATACTTTGTCTTTCTGGTAGGTAGAGAACAAGTTCACAGATTGTGATTAGATAGTATGCTCTCAATGTGAGCCTAGCTTACTCCACACATGTGTGCCTATATTTTCGATGCAGGCTATGATGAATAAGCTGTCAAAATTTTGAGCTCCCCTAAACCCCTTTTCTCATTACTTTGTCATTAAAAACAGCCATATCTTTGTGGCTTCTACAAGAACATGTACCGATTAGAATAGCAAAGAGTACTTCTGGCCGGACCTTTGTGTCTTAAAAATCCGTAGGGGCAAATTTCACATAGAGGGACACCGTGTCTGGGTGATGCAGACCAGGGAGACATAAGGTTATGACAAGTTACCGATATGCAATGACGAGGAGAATGAATGCAGTGATTGTGTGAGCATTCCAAACTAGAAAAAGACTAGGAGTGATCAGTGCCTTCTGTCACATACGCCATGAAATTACAAAAGCAACCACCGTCACCTCTGCCACCATCTGGAACGTAAGAACACTACTACGGGCTGCATCCATTGTTCTTCTGCACAGGCTTGTGGCATGCAGTTCTATAAAAGTAAAGCGAGAACACATAAATGCTTCAGTGTGGTAGTGTCAGAGCACATGCTCGAATCTGTTGCAGCAAAATTATTATAAAAAATCACTGCTTTTTTCATATTCGTTTTTAAAAAATACTTTAAATCGGTCTGAAGACAACATTACATTCTACAGATTTTTGCTGGTGAATGGAATTTTTTTGTTTGATTAGAAACTTTGTAAGATGGTTTTCCTAGATAGAGTTTTATTAGTATTTATTAGTAAAAATTATGCATTGGGGATTCATGAAAATTTTGTAAACGGGGGGTGGGTGCTGGAGACAACGTTTGGAAAAGTGGACTTGTCTTTTACAAGGCTCAACAAAATTTTGAGAAATTTCGTTCAATACAAGAATCATATTACTTTATTATTGTGCCTATCTCAAGAAATGAAGTTATTTATAATATAGAGGAGCCGAGAAATGTAACTTCATGTTATTTAATATTGCGCACACGCACCAACGAAGACCAAAAGCTTGTATGGTGCGCTGGCTACTAAGCGGGGACAAATGTGCTAATCTGATAGTGAAGTAAACATCACATGCTTTTGACACGCAGGAAAACTAGTAGTAAGACCCAAAATGACATTGTACTTCCTAAAGAATGAAATGTCCTTCAATTTTCCATGTGATACTTTTAATTTAGCAAGACCGAACTCATACATGTGTTTGAACCTATACATAGTGTTCATGTGATGTCACTTCCGCCGATGTCGCCATCTCCCGCCATGCCCGGTTACCACGCTGGGTACCTACACCAGTTAGCGTGCTGCAGCGCGGTTTGTTGAGGGCTCGTCATCTGTTGCTGTGCGCGATGTTTGAAGAGAAGCCGTGTGGTTTTTGTTATGCGTTAACGAGCTCATCGGGTCAGGAAGGCCTCGCTTGTTCACTTGATATAAGACCGGAAAATCAAAACGTGTCACACTTATACCAGCCACCGCATACACCGGCTGCCCGCCACGATCTACGAGGGCCCATTATCTCGCTTTCACTACCAATTGCATGGTCTAAGAACAAGTGAAAGCTCAAAGTCTCCTGAGCCGCAATTTTAAAAGTGGATGAGCGAAGCACACAGCTCCCATCGAAAACGAGTCATCGTGCAGAGCCAGGCAAGTTTACAGGAGATATATTATTAATAACAGGTTTAATGTATTGCTGCGGCCCACACCACCAAAGTGGCAGTACGGCTCCCCGAGTGTCTTAAACATTGCTGGTGTTGAGCGTCTTTGATTGAATTTGTGGAAAGAACCAAGGAATATATTATGCAAGGTAGAAACTTCGCGGGTGCGTGCCGTGCTGATGCTGGTCACTTTTTTTCGCGTATGTTACGACTCATTTTTTACCTTGTATATTACTTTTGTTGTTGTGCGCTAATATACAGTATTGTCCCTGAAAATGATGCAGACTGTTTTAGGGAATCAATCGACCAATTTTTAAAAAACCTGACCCCCCAACTCGAACTGATCGGCTATACTTGAAATCGTGAGTGAACGAATAGCGTTTCACATCCATTTTCACAGTTTGTTTGAATGCAATACCCGAATTCCCGCGATCGCCTTCACAATTTTAACCGCCTCAGTGACACGCTGATTGTGCATGCAGCGGTCGCGGACAAGTTTGTATGTACAGTACCTTTCTCTGTTTGCAGGTACGTGCTTGGATATAGCACTTACCCGTAATGAAGTTACACCTGAAGACGCAAATATCACCGGTTCTTCAAGTCGTTTTTGTTAATCTGTGCCAGCCAAACATGCCGCTGGTTTTTGGAAAATCGCAATGTGCGTTCTCAATTTCAGGTAATAAGTTTCGGCAAAGAGAACACCCTGACGCTCTGCTCGCTCTTCATGGACTGTTATATCAGCTTGCCTCACCAGCAGCTGATAATTGCTCCAACTTGCATCGTTAGGCAAAACTGAACGGGCGCATGCACTAGGAAACAACACGGCAGCGGTCGGCCACGGAGTCAGTAGGTACCCAGGCATGTTGGTGGCACATTTCGGAAGTGACGAATCGGCGCTGCGTGACGCACGTGCACACTATGTAGCCGGACTACACGGACACAAGGGAAGGGACAAATTGCTCTTGTGCCCGCATAGTCGTGCGCTGTGTTAAAATATGTTAAAGTACTGTCACCAACTGGTCCAGCTTTCAGTCCTTCTGTGTACATGTGCTTTTTTGCGGACGTCCCATTGTTACAGACCTAGCTACCCAGTATTATGCACCTTTTCTGCATAAGTTTGATTGAATAGCTTTGTATATGTAGTAAACTGTTTTTCTTGCATGCTCGTCTACTGACGCAACCAGCAGCCAAGAAGGTAGAGACCACAAGAACGCACAGAAAGGGTTTGAGCATTCGCACGTGCGATCATACCAGTGTCACACGGGCACTTTTAATTGCAATCAGCTAGGGCGTCTGCGCCAAACTCTATCCAGCGCAGCAGCGACAGACCTGTCGATCTCGATCAAAAGTATTCGAGTGACACCAGTATTAGTCACTGCTAGCTGCCCAAACTAATCGGATCAAATACGATGCAGCCGTCATCTAACTGCGATATAAAATGGTACGACAGCAAATAAAAACCCGTGGGACAGTGGTGTGAGTACAGTGTGTCAGACCCTAAATCTCATTCGGAAGTATGTCTGCACAAACATGATCACGCTTACGCGGGTGTAATTCAACGCTACGGCTCGCATGAACCAGCCAACACTAAGGTATAATCAAATGTGCGGGGAACTAAATTTGTCAAATCACCACACAGCACACAAAAGACAGTCAGCACTTGAGCATATCACATCGACGTGGGATGTTGGTCATTCAACGCTACCGCTTGCTCGAAACACCCATGGCGCTCGATCTCCCCTCTCTAAAGGATCGGTCGGCCGAGAATCACTGCCACATCACCAGATTCGCAAGGAATAATACCCCAATTCGGAAGCCACAGAACACCTGCGCTGACAGTCGACGTCGGCGCACCACTAGGGACTAAAGCGCCTAGAGATGTTCGCGTGATTTGGGTGCCTAGGCAGCGCGCGGACACCAGAAAAGCACCTAGGGCGCGACCACTCGTATTAGTTCGCGCAATGACTCGCCGTGGCGCCGCAGTCATTGTCTGCAACGGTGCTGGAATGTAATGTCGCGGACGGGAACTGCCAGTTAGGTAGCCTATAATACGTTGACAGTATGGGCCAGCCAGCTGTCGAGGAGGAAAATCGTGGGGGTCGTCTGAAGGCAGCTGGTCCAAAGAGGCGAGAGAGGAAACCGCCGTAGACGTGAACTCCGAGGGTGTGTTGTGCAAAGTGATTGCGGAAACGCTGAGTGGATCCGCTGGTGGTGGGCAGCAAGAAAGAGCATCGGCGTCACTATGCTTTCTGCCACACTTGTATAAGATGTCGAAATCATACTCTTGGAAGCGTAGAATCCAGCGGCCGAGGCGTCCCGGAAAGTTCTTGAGTGTCGAAAGCCAACATAAAGCGTGGTGGTTGGTCACAGTGGTGAAATGGCGGCCGTGCAGATAAAGACGAAATTTCTGCACTGACCAAACGATGGCGAGGCACTCCTGCTCAGTCATCGTGTAGTTCCTCTCGGCTGCGGAGAGGACGCGGCTTGCGTAAGCAATGACTCGCTCTCGCGAAGAGTTGTCGCGTTGCAGGAGCACGGCTCCTAAACCGCGGCCGCTAGCGTCTGTGTGCAGGAAGGTCGGTGCATCATCGGGAAAATGAGAGAGTACAGGGTCGGTCCTGAGGGCACTCTTCAACCTGTCAAAAGCCGATTCACATTCCTGAGACCACTGAAAGAGCATACCGGAAGCAAGTAGCTTATGGAGTGGTGCGGCTATGGAGGCAAAGTTTTGCATGAATCGCCGAAAGTTAGAGGCGACACCAAGGGAGCTTCGCAAATCTTTCGGTTTGTCAGGGCGATGCAAGCGAAACACCGCAGCAGTTTTCTCAGGGTCTGGACAACTTCCGTCCTTGCTCACAACATGACCGAGGACCTTGATAGATCTGCTGGCGAAATGGCACTTCTTGGTGTTAATTTGAAGACCAGCGCCCGCAAGGCAAGTCATGACCTCGTCCAAGCGTTGTAGATGTTGAGGAAACGTCGATGAAAAGACAATGTCATCGAGGTAACGTAGGCAAGTCTTCCATTTCAGGCCACGCAGCACGGTGTCACTCATGCGCTCAAATGTTCTTTATCATCTTCGTGCATGGGGATTCGCCAATAGCCGGAACGCTAGTAGAGGCTTGAAAAGAATTCAGCACCTAGTAAGGAATCGAGGGCGTCGTCGATGCGTGGCATGGGGTATACGTCCTTCCTAGTGATCTTAATAAGCGCTCGGTAATCTACGTAAAATCGTACGGAACCGTCTTTTTTACGCACCAGAACGATGGGAGACGACGGGGGACTGGTTGAGAGTCGGATTATCTCCCGTTGCAGAAAATCGCCTACGTTTTCCTCGATCATTTTTCGTTCGGCTAGAGAGACGCGGTACGGACGGCGGTGCACAATGGATGTTCCGTCGGTCTGAATACGATGCGCTGTAGCGGCTGTCTGGCCCAAGGTGGATGAATGAACGTCAGAAAAGTTTATTTATTTATTTATTTATTTATTTATTTATTTATTTCATCATACTGCGGGCCGAGTGCCGGCCCAAAGCAGGAGGGGCATACATATCACCGACATCAACGTGAACAAGCGTATCCAGAATTTACACACTAAAAAAAGGTTGAATAGACAGACGAACAATTGCATGTGCAAGCGGCACTACAATAACACGTTCATAGGTAAGGTTACAAAGTGGACGCAAATGAAAAGGCGCATAAAACAACCAACACATCAGACAAAAAAAAAAAAAAAACTGGAATCATATATTCACTAACAAATATTCCTCTAGACAGTGATGAAAATCGTGTGCTTGAACGACGAACTCTGGTAGACTATTCCAATCCGATATAGTTCTCGGAAAAAAACTATTATAAAAAGCAACAGTACGAGCAAATATAGGCTTCAATGCATGGGTCGACGTGTGACGCGTTCTTCTTGATGTCAACTGCCCTAGAAATGACGGTGGCGTTATATTCATCCTTTTGCACAGAATGCTCTGCAGGAAAAATAAACGGGCTATCTTCCTACGTGTTTCCAGGGGCGTAATCTGATTATTCTGCATTAGCTCTGAGATAGCCTCGTGTCTCCTATACTTTCCAAAAATAAAGCGAACTGCTTTCCTTTGAATTCTCTCGAGCTGGTGAATGTCTTTTTTTTGTATATGGGTCCCAAAGCGCACATGCGTATTCCAGTTTTGGCCTTACTAACGCTAAATACGCCAAAAGCTTGATATTAGAAGGCGTGTCCTTAATTTTGCGTCTAAGAACGCATAGTTTACGAAACGCCGAGGAGCTAATATCTGTTATATGAGCCGTCCACGTTAAATCGTTGGTCAGTGTGACGCCTAAATACCGGTATTGCGTAACCTGCGGAATCACTGACTGATTTAGGCGGTATTCGAATACGCTTGGTTGCTGTTTTCTTGAGATGCGGAGTAGCACTGACTTTGAAGCATTTAATTGCATTTTAGAGTCCCCACACCACTGATCTATTTTCAACAGTGATTTCTGGAGAACTTCGTGATCGTTAATTGAATTTATTTCTTTGAATATAATGCAGTCATCTGCAAATAACCTTATGCTATCTGATTCCGGTAATATTTCTGTTATATCGTTTATGAAAATAATAAATAGCAACGGACCGAGCACACTGCCCTGTGGTACTCCAGACAGAACTGCCAAAGTAGGTGATAAACAGCCATTTATGTCTACAAATTGCGATCTTTTTCGCAGATATGCAGTAATCCAATTAACAAGGTATTGAGGAAGCCCAAGAACACTTAGTTTGTGAAGCAACTTCGCATGTGAAACTTTATCAAATGCCTTACAAAAATCTAGTAGGAGCACATCTACCTGTCCAGATCTGTCTAGTATTGCTGCGAATTCGTGGACTGTAGTTACGAGCTGAGTAACAGTCGACATTCCTCGCCTAAAACCGTGCTGATGCTGAGACAGAATGTTATTCATTGTTAAAAAATCAAGAATTTCACCGGCTACAATGTGCTCAAGAAACTTGCATGATGTACATGTGACAGACACTGGTCGATAGTTTCCTACAATGCATTTGTCACCTTTTTTGTGGATAGGCACTACTCTGGCATTGTGCCAATCCTCTGGTACATCCCCAGACTGTAATGACACTTGGAATATTCTCGTCTTGTATTCTGCTATTTGATCAGCATAACGGTTTAGAAATACATTAGAAAGACCATCTGGTCCAGCACTTTTTCTAATTTTTAGATTACGTAGCATTTTCAGAACACCCTCCACCGACACTACGGGAACATCTCCGATAGAAGAATTGGACACAGATGTCGCTGTAGTGTCGCTATCGTTAATAAATACGCTCTGAAAATATTCGTTAAAGCACTTGGCTATTACCGCCTCATCCGTCACTAGTTCTCCATCAAGTTTAACTTCTTTTATGCAATCTTTACGGTTGGAAAGAAAACGCCAGAACTTCTGTGGATCGTTCCTAATGTACTCTGGGAGTGTGGTCTTGAAATACTTTCCCTTTGCTAGGGCAATCTTAGCGGTTAAGGAATGTTTAAGCTCTCGAAATGTTTGTGTTCCGGTCTTATGCTGCTTACAGAGTCTTTTTAATTTTCGTTTGATCTGAATGATCTCGCGGCTGATCCAAGGGTTGCGACGCCCTTTTCTGACTCTTTTCATGGGTACAAAGTGTTCCGTACAATGATTTACAACTTCCTTAAACCTCTTCCACAAAAAATGAACATCTTCAAAGCCATGGTATACTAATTTTCTTTCCATATAATCAATAATACTTTCACCATCAGCACGTACATAGTCACGTATGTACGCTAATGAGGCAATTCTAGCACTAGCAGCATGTGGAGCACTCCAGGAAAATAACAGTACCCTATGGTCTGAAATGCCGGGCTCTATGGTAAGTGTTCCGTTTGAAAACATTTGACTAATAAAGAAAAGATCTAGTACTGCGTTTTCTCGAGTTGGTTTCTGTACAACTTGGTCGAGGTTCATTGCTAAAAGTATATCTAATACAACATTGCAGGTTGCATATTTTTCCGATCTAAATTGCTTCCAATCTATGTCGGGCAGATTAAAATCACCAGTAATAATAACATTACGATTTCGATGCGGCAACAGGAAATCATACAATTCTTCAAGATACGAATCAGCGGCATCAGGTGGCCGATAAACTGCGCAAAGCAGGAATGTGAAACCCAATATTTTTACATTTAAAAATAAACTTTCATGGTTTGGAATCTGGTCCATGAAAGTAACAGCTATATTTTCTTTCGCTACCACCGCAACACCACCACCTCTTGAAACTCGATCTCGTCTGTACAACTTGTAACCTGGTGGTACAATTTCGTCACTACTTATTTTGTCTGAAAGCCACGTTTCAGAGATTACAACAAGTTGTGCATTGTAACTAAGCAGCAGCAATTCTAGTTCTTCTATTTTATTTACAATACTTCTTGCATTCAGAGAGAGGATGCGCAGTTGCTGTGGCACCTGGCATAGCTATCTGTCATCCTGTACATCAGCCATTTGCTTTAACAAAACACGTCCGTTTGAGGCATCGCTCCAGACATAGAATGAATTATCAATACGCAGCCTGTCGTTCACTAAGGAAACCTTCTTTCCGTTCTCTTTATCTGTTTTAGCACTTTGCCACAAGTTCTTTCGTTTCCTTCGCGTTTCAACAGAGAAGTCGTTTTGAAGGAATATACGACTTCCTTTCAACTTCCCTGATTTACGTAAGACTTCTTGTTTTTCCAAGTAATTTTGAAAGTACAAGATGACTGGACGGTTTGATGACGCCTTTCCTAGTCTATGTATTTGCGCGACAGACGAACAGCAAACCCCAATCTTGTCTTCAATTATTTCCTTAATAACTTTCTGCCTGAGCGTCTCGGGTGTTTCGTCTTTGGTTTCTTTAATTCCAAACACTACAAGATTAGATCTTCTACTCCGGTCTTCCAGTTCCACCAACTTTTTTTTTGGTGCGCTCTCATAGTTTCTTGGATTTCCCCTAGGTTTACATTGGAGCTAGCCATAGCATTAGTCTTCTTTGTTACTTCCTTAATTTCTTTTTCCACTTGCGACATTCTGTCCGTCAGGGACTCTATGTTTTTATCAGTTTCATCTAGTCTTTTTATGACCTCAGCCAAGTCGTTTCGTATAGCCTTCTGTCCGTCTATAAGCGTTTGAAGCATCTTAGCGACATCAGGACCAGGGTTTTCTTCAACGTCCCCGCAGAGCAAAAGTTTACAGACATGAAAACACTGCAATAAAATTCTCAGAAGTCTAAGTGGGCACGGCACAATCAAAATGCATCGATCGTCACTCTTGTATGAACAGTAATAACTAACCTGAAAGCACAATAAAGAACGCATGTTCAGAGCTCTGCTGACTGCGGTTTCGCCGGGCCCACTGAAGTTTTCGGTCATCAGCGTCGGGTATATAAGCAGCTTCACTGGTGACGTCACTCCGCAGGCTCCCGTGGTGGCGCTGACTGGATCCAGTGTTATGCGGCGGTAGCTGTAATCTGCACTGTCAGTCGCTGTCGTGATAGCCTCTGTAGCTGGTCGTTGCGTGTCCGAAGTTGGTGCCGCCGATACGACGGATAGCAGTAGTGCCTGAAAGCACAATAAAGAACGCATGTTCAGAGCTCTGCTGACTGCGGTTTCGCCGGGCCCACTGAAGTTTTCGGTCATCAGCGTCGGGTATATAAGCAGCTTCACTGGTGACGTCACTCCCCAGGCTCCCGTGGTGGCGCTGACTGGATCCAGTGTTATGCGGCGGTAGCTGTAATCTGCACTGTCAGTCGCTGTCGTGATAGCCTCTGTAGCTGGTCGTTGCGTGTCCGAAGTTGGTGCCGCCGATACGACGGATAGCAGTAGTGCCTGAAAGCACAATAAAGAACGCATGTTCAGAGCTCTGCTGACTTGCATGCTTTTTCAACAAATAAAGCAGCTGCTGCTTCTGTGAGTCTGTCAAGTCTTTGTTGATGGCTGCTGTAAAGGCCGATGGAAGCAGCATGATCTGCAGGATGGCCTTTAGAGGAGACAGGGGTAAGAGGCACGATGCACACAGGCTCCACATCGGCAACGCAGGCGACGGTAGTTCCACGTGGCAGTAAAATTTTATCTGGTGTGGTGTTCGTAGCAGCGAGGACAGCTGATCCATTGTTGAAGCGAGCCGAACCTGATGCGAGAGCTATGCCTTTATTAAGGCGATGGAGTGACCAAAATGTCACCAGAGTCGACATCGTTGGACAAAACTGTGACTAATTGATGTTCGTGCGGTAATAACTGGATGTCTACAGCAGTGATGAGTCGAAGTGGCCTGTAGGTTTCGTCGCGGAGCAAGAGGTCTGTGTCAGTAAGATGAACGACACGTTGTGCACAACAAATAGCCGCGGAAGTAGAGGAACGAAAGTCCCAGCCTAAAATGAGTTCGTGGGAGCACGGGGATAGCACAGCAAATTCTATATGATGAAGAATGTCCTCGATTAGCACACGGGCAGTAAAGAGAGCGGAAGGGCGAATCATTGTTCCCTGGGCTGTAACCAGTGTTGGTCCATCATAAGGCGTCGTGACTTTTCGAATGCGGGTACACAAATCAGCACGAATAATATAAAACGCAGCCCCAGTGTCCACCAAAGCATCAACGTCCACTCCCTCAACTGTCACTGAAATGATATTGTTAGGGCACGCTGGAGGAATTAGAGTCCTGTGTTGGAATGCAGTTTGTCCTCCAAAAAACTGCATCGCTTAGTTTTCCGGACGCCGATCAGAAGCGAGGGAAGCAGGCTGAAGAGGAGCGACGGTAGGGCGACGGCGAACGGCGTTGGGTTGATCGATGACTACTGCGCAGTTCACCCAATGCTGGTGGAGATGGAGACCGACGCGGCGGTGACGAATAACGGCGGCCCTGGTACAAGGCTCCTGCGATATAGTCCCCTTCTCGTATGTCGTACCCTCGACGCTCGTCTTGCTGGCGCTTGCGGCAAAAGCGTGAAATGTGGCCACGATAGCCGCAATAATAGCACGTAGGGTGAGTCGATCGATAAGGAGGGTAGTAGCTTGAGTTAACTGCACCGGGAGAGAGAGCAGTGAGAGGGACAGATGACGGCTCAGGCGGTGGTGACGGAAAGCTCGCGGGAAAGCTTGTAGGAGGTGTGGCAGCAACCGTCACGTACGTTCGTGGCGGCTACGTCGAGCTGATGGTGCCTGATGGTGCGGCGATGGCATGCGAGAACGATGGGAGAGTACGAGCGACAGTGGGCTGCAGGTGGGCCATGTGGGTCATGAACGTGAGCTCCTCCCTGATGACATCTCACAATGACATTGAAGAAGACTGAATGGGACACACTGAAGGCAGTGTGAATCCCATTGATTCTAATTATTCGCGTATAATCACCCTTAATGTGTCTCGTAAGTTTGGATCCGCGGTAATACGGGCCGCGTCACTGTCTGGTTGTAGGCGCATAGACTCAACTTCTTCGAGGCGCTGACAGGTTGTCGACACGTCAGCAACGGTAGCCGGATTCTGGATTGCAAGAGCATTGAATGCGACGCGTGCAATCCCCTTAAGAAGCTGGCGTACTTCGTCTGACTCTGTCATTAATGTGTTGACCCGGCGGTAAAGTGAAAGAACATCCTCGATGTAGGATCTATACGACTTCCCGATGTGATGTTTCCGAGTCGCGAGAGCTTTCTTTGCGAGAACCGAACGAACAGCCGGTGCGGCAAAGACAAGGCGAAGCTGATCTTCGAAGGCTGACCAGTCGGGAATGTCGATGAAGTGGTTGAGGAACCACGTCTTCGCGACACCCGTGAGGTAGAATGAGACGTGAGCGAGTTAGTAGGTGCTATCCCACCGGTTAGCAGCGCCGACACGTTCTAAATCGTCAAGCCATTCCTCCACATCTTCCCCGCGCATACCAGCAAAGGGATGGGGCTCACGTTGGAGGCTGTTAATGATGTGAGATGGTGCAGCACGGGGTGGCGGAGTGGGAACGGCTGCAGCACCGACTTCTTCTTGATGAGACATATTTCAGGACACCTGGCACAAGCGGCGACCTGAACGTAGCTCCAGGGGTAGAGTGGTCGAGATGACGGCGGGGGATCTAACAGCACTCTCCACCACGTATGAAATCTTGGTTTGGATTACCTTTTATTAGGCCCGAGGAACCGGCAGCCGACAGCTACGATGAATGAGCCAAGATGATGCTACGCGACATTGATAAGGATGCATGAGCAACACATGATAATGATGATAAGGTACAGGTGAAGAGGATGGGTATACTAAATGCCCACAGTATGTAGAACGGTTGGGAGCCAGCAAACAACGCTGAACAGAGCTTTTCTGGATCTTGTGCCGTCATATATGCCAAAAAATTAGAGAAAAAAAAGCTAGCTTTGTCTGACCAGTTCCGCTAGTTTGCTTCAGAATCATAACATCAAGAAAGTTTTCTTAAGTAATGTTTCGTCACAACAGTTGTCAACATGTGTGACTGAAAAGAATTCATGCAACTCAGCATCAACTTCTGACTTCACGGCTGTTCTTTTAACGAAATGCCGCTTGCAAAATATAAAACACGCACTGCATGAGGAATCACAATGCACATTGAAACCGAACTCTCATTGTGTTCTCTCCGACCTCGTGTAATAAAGAAGAATAGCTTACTAACACATGATAAAACGCACGCCACACAGGCGAAACTGCACGTGAGTCTTTCTGTCAAGTCGACGTCTTCTTTCACTAGTTCACAAAAGGGCAACGTGCATTTCTAACAATTGCAATTTTTATGCCCACTGCATTATTTGTAAACGATGCTGGCTCCTTACGAGCACCTGCTCAGTTTTCTTTGTTGAGCAAACTTCGGCCTAGAAGGTTGTGCACGGTTCAAGGCTTTTATGAAGAATCTCAGCCTTGTCAGCACATAAAACCCTACCACTCGCTAAGTGACATGTTCACGGTGCTCCTCGCATCCGATCAGTTCCACTTTGTTCACCTTTAGGAGCTCCATTAGATTCATGATGCTGTCATGGTGCACGTGGCGGGTGCTAAAACAACCAGTGAATGTGTCCTCAAGAAATCCAACAAAGTTCACCAAGGTCGAAGATGGGTACAAAAGGCCCCCGTAATCACACTGTTGGGTGAACTGCGCGATAGCGCTTTAAGATTCTCGCGAAGTCAACAAGTCGTTTTCGCAAGCAGAACAGTGCAACGGCACGATGCATTTCCTCGCAACAAACCCGCTAATGTAATGGACCAGTCTGCGGTCACTTCTGACGGACACGTATCCTTCATGGTCACTCTCATGTGGCGTCACATCGTCGAACATATCGTTTCATTGCTTTTAAACTGAATTTCATTTAGTGCATGAGTGAAGCCTGGGTTCTGCGGGGGCGGTGACGGGGGCGGGCACAGTCCAGGGGACAAAAGAGAGTCAAGTGTGTCAGAAGCCACATTGCCCTTGTCTGGCGAGCGCACAAGGTTGCAAAAGCTGATGCATGACATTGTGTCGAGGAACTGCTGCGGTGTAGGATGATCGTTATTCCCGCTGCACTGCCGCACTATACCGAAAGTGTTCTCCAGGGGGTCTTGGTTCAGCCGGGCTGTCATCAGGTAGGCATAACCTACTTCCATCGTCAGATATTCCAGCAATAGCAAGGTGCTTTTGATGGTTACTCGAAACCCTGCTGCTGTGGACTGACTCAGGAAGCCCCGCTTGCCTTTTGCGTGCGACTCCCATTCTGTCAAATAAGCAAGAAAGGTGTAGAGGCAGTCGACCGCCCTCGAGTTCAACAGCAGCGCTACTCTGGCGTATCGAGAGGACATGATGGTGATGATGCTGTTTATCATCCTGCATAAAAGAAAAGAAATTAAGAAGAGCGTTGCTCTATGTTTGTGTGCAAGATATCTTTAGCAGGAACGCGCAATGCACATGACACTGCATGTCATCGTGGGGATTCGTGCCTCATTATTTCAGGTGCATAAAGATGTTACAAAATTAGTACGATATAGTTATGCTGTTTTGTTTCTGGACAGAGGTACACTGCTCTAGTACAACTTAGCACATGTAACGTTGAAAAATTTACTACTAAGTTTGCAAGAAACGCTGTGAGTTTGGGCAAGAAGAAATGCAATAAATGTCACATGATATAATCTGCGTGGAGAAAATTTTGCTTTATATTTGTGAGCTTGACAATCCGGTAACACGTTCAAAAAACTTATAGGAGCGTTTTATGTGGTTTCGAGGCTTCCCTTGCAGCATGTTCGAAGTGTCCTGCAATATGCCGTTTCAGGTGACTCAGATGTACATACACACTCAGAACGGTACACTCACTCTTGTGTATATTGCTTGTTCAAGTACCCAGCTGTGCAAACAAATATTTCTTTCTTCCTGACTTTCCAAACATATCCTAAGCATTGCTGCCGAGACCAACACAATTAAGATATCGGACACACTTACTCAAAGAACCGCAAAGTCGCCTGTATGCAGTTGCATCTTGATGGATCGACATCTTGTTGGTAGAAGCGCAGACCACGGGCCATTTTTGGACCAAACAATTGGTAGGCGTAGGGGAGGCGCATCTTCTCAAAGTTATTGGGATTGAGGTGGGCCTCCCGTTTGCCATGCATCACGTGAAGTGTCACAATTTTTCCATCCATCGCATAGACGTCTTCTACAGCGTCCAAGGAGACCTGAAACATAAATCATATATGTAATTGAAACTCCTTCAAGTGATTGGGACGCTCAAATTATTTGGGGAAAAAAGCCGGAAACTTTTAAACTTGAGGAAGTAATTTTATGGCTCTTCAAGGTCTCAAATATTCTACGAGCTAGGCGACAAATAAATACTATCAGGTCATCGTTGATGTCAACGATCTAACCATGCGTATGAGAAAATTTGCTAGGGGGCTCTGACATGAAGCCTCCTCTAATGTAGCCCGGACATAAATGGAACCGTGTCCGGCCGAGGTGGCATATTGACGGGT
Source organism: Rhipicephalus microplus (assembly GCF_043290135.1). NCBI lineage: Eukaryota > Metazoa > Arthropoda > Arachnida > Ixodida > Ixodidae > Rhipicephalus > Rhipicephalus microplus. The sequence continues at coordinate 9,765,731 of NW_027464589.1, forward strand.
TAATTCACGGTATGCAATGACGTGGTAAACGAATGAAGTTACTGTGCGAGTAGAGACGGATCGAGCCACTCATTTTACGGAAGGGGGGGGGGGGGGAAGGGAGGTCGCCTGAAGTAACTTTGGAAAGGTGGGAGTAGTCATGACTTTTTTGTTTTTGCTCGCAGAAAAACCTCTTCATTGCACAAATTATGTCAATATGTGCTCACAGTGGTTTCTCTCATTTGTCCTGATTGATGATATGAGGTGAACTCCGAGCCCTATATTGAGAGGCAGGAGCGCCGACAGATATTTTTTTTAAAGGCAATCGCCCCCCCCCCCCTCTTCACCCCAGCTCTGGATCTCCAACTGAGGCCGATGCACAAGGTTGGAAGCAGACGGTTATTGCCATGAAATCATGAAACCGACCATAGCCGCACGCTTCATATTGTACGTAAAAACTCGGCTACCGAGTCCAATGCTGAATGCCTGTAGGTGGCGTGCGGCTTCTTCAAACTAAAGAAGTACAGACTTTCTCATTGAAGGCTGCCTGGGCGTCACCATAGTCCTCTCTGTGGGCTGTTGTTCCCCCCACCCCCCCGGTACCCCCAAAGGAAAAAGAAAGACTGCTGAGCATGAGACGTCAGATTCAGTGCTCCCATGCAACAGCCCAGAAAGGACGGTATTCTCTCCATTAAGAAAGAGAGTGCATCTGTATACGTTATAGTGCGATAGCATGATCAAAGAACAAAGTGTATCTACAAAAAAAAATCCTCTGTTAAATTGGGTTTGGCGGACAAATTCGTTAGCTAACTCTGGAACTTCGCAAAATCAAGTGTATATATATATATATATATATATATATATATATGTATATATATATATATATATATATATATATATATATATATATATATATATATAACTAGCCCTACCAGCCGTGAGCAGGTCCTGCTCACGGCTGGTTATTTTTTCATCCACTTTTCTTTCTTCTTATTTACATTCCATTGGTTCTAATAGCTTCCCCTGTACATTCCTTAGCATTACTGTCTGCTAGATCTTATTAATTTTGTGTTGAAACACGGAAAAACGAGCTCTTGGGTATAACCTTCCTTCCTTTATTTCATTAAACGAGGGTCTCGTACTGGCAGACTTGGTGTCATTAGGTTGTATACGAGGGACTATAAATCAGCTGCCCGCTCATAATAAGTTCACGTGCTACGTGACGCCAAACATGCGCATAAAAGTGTGTTTTCACACTCGTCGCTTGGCTTATAGATGGCGCTGACTGTCACTTCTACTTCTAATTTCACATATAAACCCCAAAAAAGTGGATGGAGGGAAGGCTGCTGAGGTAGCTCAGTGGTTAGAGCATCGAACGCGTTATTCGAAGGTCGTAGGTTCGATTGCTGCTCACGGCTTGCCATTGAACTCATTGAGTTCAATGGCAAGCATTTCCTTCAGGTCAGTGGCACTGCAATGGGCACGAAATTGGCCCCAAACTTCGCGAGCACCTTTATGGCTTCACTGGAAGTCCCATTCATTGAGGGACGCACTTTGAAACCTTTCTACTACAGAAGGTACTTAGACGATAATTTTATGATATGGAACCACGATGAGGGAAGTCTTTTCCGCTTCATAGAGGATTTTAACAAGTGCCACCCGTCAATTAAATTCACGCACAAAATTTCCAAAACTAGCATTAACTTCTTGGACGTCACTGTCACGGTCAAAAACGAGCGCTTGTCAACAAACCTTTACAAAAAGCCTACAGACCGTCAAATGTACCTACATTTCAACAGCAGCCACCCAAGGCATTGCAAAACAAGTATTCCATATTCTCAGGCCTACCGGTACCGAAGAATATGCACCGATATGCGGGAATTTGACAGACACGCGGAACACCTAAAGCATTCCTTATTGAAACAAAATTATCCGGAAGACATTATTGACGATGCCATACTACGTGCTCGAAACGTGAACAGGAATGATATAATTAAGCGACCAAACAGAGTATCTAAAACGACTTCCCAAACGAACCTTGTACTAACTTACTCCTCATCAGCGCCACGAATCAACAACATACTTTCCCGCCATTTCAACATAATCAGGCAAAGCAAACGACTAACTTCTATTTTCGCGAAGCCACCTCACGTGGTGTACCGCCGGGATAAAAATCTGAAGGACATTCTTGTCAGAGCAAAAACAAACACCCCCAAAATTCAATCAGGGTGCCATCCCTGCGGAAAATCTCGATGCAAGGTATGCCCACAGATGGTCACAACACGTGAATCCAAAGCGAACTTCTCGGATTTCAAATTCTGCATAACTGAAAGCCTTAATTTTGACTCCAGTAACGTAATATACATGCTACATTGCAACATCTGCGGACAAGAATATATCGGCCAAACAGACACGCCATTTCGGCTGTGGTTCAATAATCACCGGTACCACGCCACTTCACTGCCGAAGCTACCTTTATCTAGACATCTGCGCCTGCCAAACCACAGTTTTGAAAATATCAGCGTAACTCTTTTGCAGTCCGGTTTCTCAAACAGGCGCGAAAAGCGTGAGGCATATTTTATTTTCAAATTTCGAACATTAATAGCCGGCATCAACGAGGACCCCGGAAAACTCTCCTGCCTCCGAGAAGTAAGCCAGGAGGAAATTGGTGACAAAGATTGATAGCTGAAGACCATGCTTGTTTTTTCTGACTGACTCGTACGTGTACACTGTCCTTTCTTGTTTGTGTTTTTCTTCTTTTTTTCCTTTTTTTTCTTTTTTTCACATGCACATACAAAGTGTTTATGTTCGCCTACCACTTGATGACCATTGAAGGGAAACGGACGAAGATTAAAGGTAAAGAGCCGACCGACCCATTAAGGGGAAACCCTCTCTTTACGCACGCCATCACGGACCCCTCCCGCCACGGCGGCGACAATCTTGGGTGACGCGACACACGTCGAGAACTGAACAGCACGTGATAAAAACCGGATGTGGACGTACACGGACAGTTGGATTCGTTCTCAGTGATAACAGTGGTCCTTCCTCTTTTTTACTTTCTTTTCTTACTTTTTCTTTTTGTCTTTTTCTTCCCCCCTTTTTTCTCTTTCTTTCCTTTTTTTAGTTCCCTCTCACTCTCGCAAACTTCTTTCAAGGCGAGAGGGACGCGGCAGCAACGAAGTTTGGAAGTTCATGTCAGTATAACTCATCCCCTGATGAAGGGAGGACCCCTCCCGAAACTGTTGGGAAATAAATATATTTATCCTTGTTGACAACGCTCCCGTTGTGCCATATACTACACACACACACACACACACACACACACACACACACACACACACACACACACACACACACACACACACACACACACACACACACACACACACACACACACACACACACACACACACACACACACACACACACACACATATATATATATATATATATATATATATATATATATATATATATATATATATATATATATATTTATATTTATATTTATATTTATATTTATATTTATATTTATAATGCCACAGCTCGACAATCGCAGAAGACGCGTGCCACAATTCGCGTTCTTAAAAGCCGCCGCACAAGTAGCAAGAAAGCCGTGCCATGGAACGCCGTCCTGCAGGCGCCACGATGCTACGCTACTGGACCGGCACGAAACTCGAGGGGCAGATGAACAGACCGACGAAGTTGGAGTCAGTGGGCAAGAGACATATTGACTGACCATTTTTAGTTTTGAGTTTACGGGCACAAGTTCGCCCTAAATAAAGAGTTTGTATAGTACCAGGTGCTATATTTATTCGTAGCAATCTGGTGGAGGGGCTGGGTATGATTCCAAGCCCACCACAGGCAAGGGAGAGAAGCCCAGATCCCAGAATATTGGAGCCAGCAGAATTAACACCTGTGCACCAACGCACGAGTCGCCGACTACCTGGTGAGCAGTGCGAGTTTGGCCCCCTAATTGACCCATCAAGACCTCTCGAAACCTCAAGCACAAGCGTCGCCACGATGGCCAGCCAGTCGATGCTATCTCCATCTCACCTCATTGTGGATTCACCACGTACACCAGAGGTCTTCCACGGTGAGACCTTTGAAGACGCCGAGGACTGGCTTGAAGGCTTCGAGCGCGTTGCACGTTTGAAAGGTTGGGACGAAGCCCGAAAACTTCGTTACGTTTACGTCGCCCTGCAAGATTCAGCACGTACGTGGTTTGAGAACCACGAAGCGTCCTTGCTGTCGTGGGATGACTTCCGACGAGAGCTAATCACAACCTATTCGAACACGGACCGCAAAGAGAAGGCAGAGGCTGCTCTTCAGGCGAGAAACCAACGGAATAATGAGAGCGTAGCCATGTACATAGAAGACATGTCGAGGCTCTTCCGCCGAGCCGACCAAAACATGGCCGAAGAGAAGAAGTTGCGGCACCTAATGCGCGAATTAAAAGAAATTTTTGCAGGCCTGGTGCATAATCCACCGCGAACAGTGGCGGAATTCCGGTCTGAGGCAATGACCATGGAAAGGATACAACAACGTGCGCGACTGTACAACAGAGACTTCAGCGTCTCTTCAGTCAGGGTGGAGTCAAGAACCCTCCCCACCAACGTTGACGTCCTCCGGGAAATGGTGAGGGCTATCATTAAGGAGGAGCTCCAGAAACTGCAACTCCCTTAAAGTCCTCCAGCGATGCCCTCAATCATGGACGTTGTACGTGAAGAAGTGCGGCAAGCAATTATTCAACCACAGCCTCAGGTGCCCCACCACACGCGACCGGAACCTCATCCACAGCTGTCGTACGCGCAAGTCATACGGCAAGACATCAGACGCCCGAACTTTGCACAAGCTCCCGTTATGCCACCGACCTTTCCTCGCAGTACGCCACCGCCGATGCCAGAAGCGAGACCCCGCAAAAGTGATGTATGGCGCACGGCAGACCGGTGGCCCCTCTGCTACCACTGTGGGGAGGCAGGTCATCTTTATCGGACATGCCACTACCGTCGGGTCGGGCTACGTGGCTTCCCTGTGAATGCACCCTGCCCTCGTAACGGTGAGCGCCCTTACGAAATCGAAGAATTTTTATCTTCGCGCTATGCCTCTCCAAACACTCAGCGACATGTATCGCGGTTGATTGCACCAATGCGCAATAGGTCGCCGAGTCCACACCCATCATCTACTTTCCCGAGGCGTCGTTCACCAAGCCAGCGACGGGAAAACTAAAACCAGCGACCTGTTGAGGCAGGGCCGCTGATTTTCGCAAAACTGAAAACCCTCCAACGTTAACTGAATCAGACGACGACACTGACAGAATAACGGACAAACGCAGTAATGGTGACGTGACATCCGAGCTACAAGTCAGAATCGAGGACGTCGAAACCTTAGCGTTAATAGACACAGGTGCATACTACTCAGTATTAAGTAGCGTGCTCGCAAAGAAGCTGAAGAAAGTGCTCACTCATTGGACCGAACCGCAGATACGCACCGCCGGAGGGCACTTAGTGAGCCCCGTAGGATTATGCACAGCGAGAGTGGGAATAATAAGAGGCCATGTGTACGGCTGCAGTTTTATTGTTCTCCCCGAATGTTCCCGTGAGGCAATTATGGGCATGGACTTCCTGCATGCAAACAGTGCCATCATCGACTTGCAGAAATCCCAAGTTTCTCTACAGAAAACGCTGTTGCCGTGTGTCATGCGGAGCAACCAATTGTTTCGTCTCTTCGTATTGTGGATGAAGGTGTGACAGTGCCGCCACGTAGCAGCGTGACAGTTTCTGTGAAAAGCGACGTTTTTCGTGAATATGCCGGACTAGCTGACGGAAATATCGAACTGCTACTCACAAAGGGGATACGCGTGACGAGAGGTCTAGTGAACCTGCGGAATGGATATACTGATGTGCTATTGACTAACTTTACCAACGAGGTACAGCATGTGGTGAAAGGAGCAGAGATAGCATCACTTCGTGACGACGTACAAGTCTCAGATGTTTGCACCATAGAAAAAGTACCAACAACGCCCTCAACGGTGGACAGTGTCCTCGAGAAAATAGATATTGACCGAGGGCTTTCATCTCTGCAGAAAGACCAGGTTGTGGAGTTGGTCAAGGAATTCGCAGAGTGTTTTTCCTCTTGATCAAAAGTCAGACGTACTCTTGTAGCAAAGCACCGCATTGTAATCGAAGGGCATGTTAGACCAGTATGTCAGCATCCATACCGAGTAGCTCCAAAAGAAAGGGAGGCGATAAAGAAGCAAGTACAGGAGATGCTCGACGACGATGTTATACAGCCCTCCAAAAGCCCATGGGCATCGCCGGTAGTACTTGTGAAGAAGAAGGACAACACCGTGCGGTTCTGTGTTGATTACAGAAAACTCAACCTCGTCACGAAGCGGGACGTGTACCCACTCCCACGAGTCGACGATGCGTTGGATAAACTGCGCAATGCTCACTTTTTTTCATCGTTGGACCTAAAGGGCGGGTACTGGCAAATAGAAGTCGACGAACGAGATCGTGAGAAGACGGCGTTTGTGACATCCGACGGACTCTACGAGTTCAAAGTACTCCCATTTGGTTTGTGTTCTGCTCCCGCTACCTTCCAGAGGATGATGGACACAACTAGTGCTCTCCGGCCTCAAATGGCAGTCATGCCTTGTCTATCTTGATGACGTATTAATTTTTTCCGCTACGTTCGAGCAGCACGTACAGAGATTGAGAATGGTACTGGACGCTATTCGCATGGCTGCACTTACGATCAAACCCGAAAAGTGCCACTTTGAATTCCGGGAGCTTCGGTTCCTCGGGCACATTGTCAGTTCTCACGGTGTCCGCCCAGACCTGGATATCACTGCGGTTGAAAATTTCCCAAGGCCAAGAGACAAAAAAAGCTATGCGACGTTTCCTGGGGCTTTGTGCCTACTATAGGCGCTTCGTTGAAAACTTCTCGAAGATTGCGGAACCACTGACACGGCTTACGAAGGAAGGTGTGCCATTCATCTAGCACCAAGAGCAAGAAGACTCTTTCTCTGAGTTACGACGGCGTTTGCAGTCACCTCCCATACTCGCTCACTTTGATGAAGATGCCAAAACAGACATTCATACGGACGCCAGCAATGTTGGCCCCAGTGCTAATCTTGTTCAGTAGCAGAACGGAAAAGAAAAAGTTATTGCTTATGCAAGCCGCACTTTGTCGAAAGCTGAGTATAATTATTCAGCTACGGAAAAGGAATGTCTCACAGTTATATGGCCATTAGTAAGCTCCGTTCATATTTATACGGTAGACCATTCCGAGCCATCAGTGACCATCATTCATTGTGCTGGCTTGCGAACCTCAAGAATCCTTCCGGAAGACTTGTTAGATGGAGCCTGCGTCTGCAAGTATATGACATCACCATAGTCTACAAGTCTGGCCACAAGCACAATGACGTGGATTGCTTGTCACGTACACCAGTCCGACCCTCGTCTTCGGAGCATGAATAAGACTCCGCATTTCTTGGAGCTGTGAATTTGTCGGAGATGGCTCATGATCAGCGAATGGACCCAGAATTACTTCTGCTCATTCACTACTTAGAGGGGCAGCAAGGCGAAGTACCGCGAGTTTTCGTCCATGGACTACGCTCCTACGTCCTCCGCAATAACGTTATCTGCTAGAGAAACTTTCAACACACCGGTGAAACGTTCCTACTGCTGATACCATCATCACTGCGAGTGGAAATTTTAGAAGCGTATCATGATGACCCATTGGCAGGTCACTTGGGCATTAGTAAGACTTTAACAAGAATTTGCCAGAGATATCACTGGCCAAAATTGATGGACTCAGTACAGCAATATGTAAGATCATGCCGAGAATGCCAAAGACTTAAAGTACCACCCCTAAAACCAGCAAGTCTTTTGAAACCGATAGATCCACCGAAAGTCCCGTTTGAGCAGGTCGGAAGGGATTTGCTAGGACCATTTACAAGTCATCGTTCGGGAAGCGCTGGATAGTTGTAGCAACCGACTACATAACCCGGTATGCCGAGACATCAATTATTTATTTATTATTTATTTCAACATACTGTAGCCCTGCAGGGCTATCGCAGGAGTAGGCAAATACATACATAGAAGAGCAGAACAAGTGCGCTCTACATCAATGGTTAGTAATATACAATCAATATTCATCCAGTGATAAAGATCGAACGTAACCAGGCAAAGAATTCCACAATTCAATATAATGAACAAAAAAACTATATTTAAACGCCATCGTACGATGAGCAAAGGTAGACATGTTTAACTCATAAAATTTTGGGTGGTCGTTGGTCTAGCGTGTGCTATATATTTGCTGAGTAAAGCAAACCGTGGGGAATTAATTAAGGTATAAAGAAACTTCAAACATTCAACGTGTTGACGGGAAGATAGACTGGTAAGCTGTAAGATAGAAAGATGGGAACTTGGTGAAAAATACCTGTCAAAGCGACGATAAATGAAGCGTACAGCTTTCTTCTGAACAGATTCTATTCTGTTGAGGTCCGAAATTTTGTGTGGGTTCCACACAACAGATGCATATTCCAATATTGGACGAACCAGTGTTTTATAAGTGAGTAGCCGTATGCTGAGAGGTGCTGAACGTAAAGTGCGTTGTAGGTAGCCTAATTTTTTAAGCGGACGGTTGCACATGAGATCGATGTGTTGAGACCAAGATAAATCCTGAGTGAAAGGGAGACTCAGGTATTTGTTTTGTGAAACAATTCCAAGAGGGCAACCATTAAGCGAATAGGTAAATAGAGAGGGGGAAGAACGCTTGGAAAATGACATGGATATCGTTTTTCGGAAATTGATTTGCATTCGTCAAGTGTCACACCATGATTGAAATAAAGCAAATGAATCGTTAAGGATGATGTGACTATGAGCAGTTCTAATCGTATGATACAAAACACAATCATCAGCATACACGCAGATTTTAACAGAAACATTACTTGGCAGACTGTTAATAAAAATTAGAAATAAAAGAGGGCCTAATACTGAACCTGGAAGGACACACGTTGCAGTGGAAGTGGAGGAATAAGAAGACTTGAATTTTACGTACTGAGACCTATTGGATAGGAAAGAAGAAATCAAGTTTACTAATGCTTAGTTTTTAAGAATAGCAGTGAGCGTTTTTAGCAGTTTGCAATGTGAAACAGTGTCGAAAGCTTTGGAAAAGTCTATGAATATTGCGTCAATTTGATCACCAGCATCAAGAACTTGGAGGATGTCATGAGCGAATTCACTGAGCTAGGTTATGGTACTAAAGCCGCGTCAAAAACCATGCTGGGCATCAATTAAAATATTATTGCACTCTAAAAATTCCCTGATTTGCTTGAAAATGTGTTCGAGTATTTTACAAGAATGGGATGTGATAGAGATGGGTCTGTAGTTCAATAAGGACTGTTTTTTCCGGATTCGTATAACGGAAGAATTTTAGCTGATTTCCACGTTTTAGGGACAACAGACGTAGAGAGAGATTTCAGAAAGATAATGGTTAAATGCCGACTAGTCCATAAGGAGTACCTAATGAGAAATTTGTTGTCTATATTATCAGGACTACCTTTCTTCTTCGGATTGAGTTTTAAAATGAGATTCAGCACACCCTGGTTTGAAACAACAATATCGTCAATAGAACTGCGAGTATGCGGAACAACGGAGTTATCAAGTGTAAAAACAGATTGAAAGTAATCATTGAATGCATCTGAAATAAGAGTTGTATCGCCTGTAACTGTGCCATTGATTTCAAACGTGTCAGTGTCAGAATCCATTGGTAGGACAGATTTCCAAAATTTACGTGGATTATTTCTAAGCAAGCCGGGGAGTGTAACTCGATAGTGAAAATCACGAGCCGCATTTGTTTTGCTTCGAAGTTCCTCCTTCAGAGCAATGAATTGTGCGGCAAGAATAACATCACCAGTGCGTTTAGCACGCCGCAAACGCCCAAGTCGGCGCGACAGGTGCAAAATTTCCCGAGTGATCCAAGGCAACTCTGAATTCGTCTTTTTTTGTTTTTAACGGTACAAAACGCAAAATGCACTTTGAAACAAGATCACTGAAAACTTTGGTATCAACATCTTCGGAAATACTAATCGCTTCAAACTGGGCAAAAGAAGTGCTAAGTGTATCAATAATACCAATATTCTCAGCATGAATCATATTGCGGAAAGTAGAACAGATGTATCGGGCTTTTGGTACAGGACGTGAAATAGATGCAAAAACAGCTTTATGATCCGATATGTCATTCACAACAGTGCACACATAACCATAATCGCAGATTTTAGGGCTGAAGAATACAAGATCTAAAATCGCCATGCCTCTTGTGGCGTCACTGACTATTTGCTTCAGGCCGGAAGTTAGTGAAAAGTTCAATGTTTCTCTGTGAGGTTGGGAAGCATCACCTAGCAGAGATAACGACGTCCAGTTTATATCGGGGACATTAAAATCACCGATACATATTAGGTTTGGCGAATGAGGAGCTATTTCTTGGACGAATGCACTCAGGGAAACCAAAGACTCCGCGATCAGGTTAGGGGGACGGTAAAAGACACCAATAACAAAAGTCAATGTTTCAGAGTAAACTTTACACCAAACTGATTCAGTTTGAGACGGAGCGTCAAGAACAGAAAACTTTAAGTCGGAAAGTAAATATAAAGCAGCGCCACCGCCTCTACCATCGATTCGATCACTTCTTACGACATTGAAGCTCGGCAGTGAAATCACGGTATCACAAATTTCGTTATGAAACCAAGTTTCCGTGACACCGATGATATGAGGGAAGTAGGACAAAGTTACAGACAAGAAATCGGGAAACTTGTTGACTGAACTTCTTGCATTGATATTTAAAATACGAAGATTATCAGGGAAATCATGGGGGCGTCAACAAGAAGTAGGAGTAGGGGCCAAAGAAGATGCCATCACCATAGTATCATGATTACGAGACTGAAAAATTGTGTTAGACTGCGCGTTCCAGTTATAGCGTATGTTATCAGTGAACACGTGGTTGTAAACAATGCGCACGGAAGAGCCGCTGTAGCGATGGGTTCTGGTTGCCCCCCATAGCTTTCTTCTGATGAAACGTACGTTATCAGAATAGTCTTCGGATATGCGTTGATCGGAGCCCTTCAGCTTTGATGCGTTTTTAAGAACATGAATTTTCACACGAAAATCCAGCAGCCTGAAAATAATAGGGCGGGTGCGGCCTGTGTGACGTCTACCTAGCCTATGACACTTTCCGATTTGTGGGCAATCCATGCACAGCATTTCCGTGAAAAATTTTGAAACAACGTTGGACAATGCCTTATCATCATCTGGAGATTCAGGAATACCGTGAAAAATCAGGTTAATACGGCGCAGTGTATTTTCTAGGTCATCGTTTTGAGCCGCGAGCGTAATCACCTTCTTATTAAGAGAACAAACTGAGCTTTTTAAATCTTCTACCATATATTTAGATGCATTGGACATAATACTGGACGACTCTAGAGCGTTTAGTCGCGACTCAATAGCCTCAGAGCGCGAATTGACTGAAGAACGAAGCTCGGAAATATCCTGGGCTATTTTATTTTGCCCAGCTAGCAGACTGGAAAACATGGCAGAAACAGAAGGTTCACTATCTATAGATACAACGTGGCTATTCGCTCCACGCACATCCCCACTCGGTAACAGAGTAGATACTCCAGAGTCAGTGCCGGAATTACTAGTAGAGGTACCTTTATACCCCTTGGCCCAGGGTTTAGCTCAACGTCTCCACTCAAGCACAGAGAACTCAAACAGTACAAAAGCTGGACATAAATGGAAACATATAGAGATACAACAGTCTGTGGGCAACAGAGCAGCATCAAGAAACGATCATTTGAACGGATAGAGTGTGCGTTGTCCAAATAACATAGCTGCACAACAAAGAAGCACCGCATTAGCATTGTGTTGTCGCTGCTACCGCCTTGCCCACTGAAGCTGCGCTGTGGCTGGGAGCCTTTTATATCCGATGCTCATGACGCGATGAAGTTGGACTTGATCAAGGTTTGTTGACTCAGTTAATAGTCAGCGTAGATACTTGAGGACAGCGCAGGCACAATAGTGGAACTAGGTCGATCTCTCACAAAAGGAACGGCAAATGAAGTGGCTCAGTTTTTTGTGACCCAGATAGTGCTGCGACATGGCGCACCTAAAGTTTTTATAACTGACAAAGGAACTGCGTTCACTGCCAGGCTAGTACAGTCTGTCATGAAACTAACGCACACCGACCACAGAAGAACTAACGCGTACCATCCGCAAACTAACGGGTTAACTGAAAGGCTGAACAGGACGCTTGCTGACATGATCGCGATGTACGTGGACGTCGAGCATCGGACTTGGGACACCATATTACCGTATGCTACATTTGCATACAATACCGCAGTACAAGAGACAGCCCATGCAGTTCAGGCCATTTCAACTTGTTTATGGTCGGACAGTAATAACGACATTAGACGCGATGCTGCCTGTCAACAGCACGAATGAAGAGGACCCTGACATAAGCGAATATGTAGAAAGGGCAGAAGAGGCGCGACAGCTAGCGTTACGGCCGGGTCCCCGGCCGTAACGTGTGTGTTGACCTGCGCGGCTCATACACTAAGTAACGTCGAAAAAAGCTGTTTTTTCATGCCTCGTGCATGTTCCGATCACGCTTCCCCGTTTGTTTTCCCCAGCCGTAGTGTGCGAGTTCTATCTTCAATCGATATTTATTCAATCAACGAACTGAACGCGAGGTATACATTTCACGACGAAGTGTATCCCCATAACAAAAACGCAAAAGTGATAGGAAAGCATTCGTTCAAGTTCTTAAACAAATACACAACAATAAAACAACAGAAGAAAAAAAGAATAAAAGAGAGCTGCAAAACCTACCAGGCCATCAGGAGTGTTGAAGCCGTGGAGGAGCAAGTTGTTGCGAAGACACTTTATGAGATGAAGAAAGTCGGAAAGAAAGTGTACGTAGCGACTGCTGTCTTTGGGGTGCCTCATTCTGCATTGAATGTTCTCAGACGTTGCTTCAATTCCCTGTACCTTCCACATCTTTCTGTTCCAAGTGTCACCGTCGCAAGTGACAAAGTCCATGAAAAGACCTGCATCTTCTGCAAGTAATACAGCCTCCACCACAATTTTTGCGAGGAGCTCCCCTTTAACGTTTCTGTGTGTTGCGAACACTGCTATATAGGACTTGCGTCCACTTGCCTGTGAAAGGTGCAAACATAATCATCACGCCATGGTCGCATGGCTCACTTTTATCTTTTTTTATGTAAAATGGCCTAGATCAACCAAACCTTCAATAGTGGTGGAGGATGTGACTGACAAGTGTTCGGATAGTTTCAATTCATCAATTAGCAGTCCTCCGTGTCGCTTAAATACGTCCATCGATCTCGTCTTTTTTTTTTTTTAGAGCACTCAGAACCCTTGTGCTGAAATCGAACCCCGTCTTGTACGAGTTCAGATATTTCCTCAACGTGTCTTTACTTGGTAGGGCTAAGATCTTGTTGCTTCTCATGTATTCTTATAGCTTCGGACTTTTCATCTTCATGAGCAGACACTCTAAGATTCAATTCTGAAAGAATTTTAATCCCCTGGTACTCGCTCGCTTGGAAGCACGGAAAAAATGTAGTGCTGTTTCTCTTTGCTTTGGAGGCATGTCACCAATACTTTCTTCAAACGTGCCTTCTTTTATAGCTTTGTTCTGCTTCACCATATCTCTCAGTTTTGATTTCAAGTTCGACACCGGTACAAGCAGTCGGCGATTTTGCTGTCTCAAGTTTTTCGTTTGGCGACAAATGGCTCGCTTTGCAGAAGTGACACCAGTAGCAGCAGTGGTACCTATCACCTTGCATTTTTTCCTGATCAAGGACAGCCTTGTTTTGGCGCATGGTCGACATTTTATACTTGCACAGTTAAAAAAAAAGGTCTGACTACATGTTTACGCACCACAGAAAGACACACGAACACGCGTGCACACACAGACGCCTAACCACAAACACTAGCATTAACGCACACACCCTCATCCATCAAGCTTTATAGGTTTGAGAGGAGTAATGGGAAGAACATTAACTCACAGTAATGTTAACCAGTGATATATTTCACTCTTTTTCTTTTTCATTTATTTTCGTGATATCAATTATATACAAGAAATGTAAACTTGTGGGATCATTTTTTATATACCTCTGTAATAGAAACATCTCTGGCCGTTAGCGATTACAACATGCAAATGGAAATAAGATGTACATATTAATGCAGTTTCGATGCATATATTTTGGCAGCTCGATCAAAATAGCCATAAGTTTTATCAAAACGACCCTTTCCTATACGCTTTAATTTAAGCTCTGTCCGTATCGGTGAAGTATATAGACCTATGTACCTACGTCAGGTGCCACACCTTCACAGCTTCTGTTGTAAAACGCTTCTCCATGGCATCTGAAGTTCCGTGCGAAGGCAAATGTTTCAAGTGGTCCATCATGTGGTTCGATTTTCTTTATGGCGCCAGGGCATAGAGAAGCTACTTCGATTTTTTTCATGTGTGCCTCTGCCTGTGCAAAAGATAGACCCCGTTTTTCGTCGTAAGGACTGCTGTTTAGATGTGTTCGGCAGAAAAGTCCGTCTTCTTCTTGTTTCAGGAATATAACTTGGTCATGGGATATTTCCGAAGGCGGTATTAGTGTGGAGGTGACATAGAAGACACCATCAACATGCGGGAACTGAAGGGCTGTCCATCTGGAGGTTGACGGCATCGTCAGAAAAAGAAGGTCTCGTCTTCCTTCATTTGTGTTGCCGCCTTGTGTTTCCAAATTGCAGTCCATCACGGGATGTGCTGCCGACTTCACACACTTTGCATGCCTCTCTGTCAAGCTCCCAGCACTAGGGGTCCTTTTTTTCTTTTCGCACTTGGCCGTTGATGGCCCGGGGGCATCTTGTTTGGCATTCTAAGGATTTGTCGTATCATTGGTCTCCTGTTCCCCCCCGTCGGGACGTGGTTGTCCGCTGAGTATAGCAGGCACTGCTCCGACTGCAAGCTTTGGCCGGTCACGGGGCAACCTGACCTCTCTACCGCCTATAATGTGCACGAAGTCTCGAAGTACAGTATGCGGCTCGAAACGTGCATCGCAGACCACACTTGAAATTTCCTTATGCCCTCTTGCCAAGCTTAAGCTGTATACCCATATCTCCCTCTGGGTCGGACATGTTAGAACCGCGAATAGCGAACACTTAGTGCCTTCAGTCGATCCTCTGTAGTTAACCTTGCAGCCGGGCACACAGCAGTGGTCCTCCCGCGTCGGTTTCATTTGCGAAAAGGTGTAACAAGGCGTGAGACGCTCACTTGTACAGAGAGGTCCACATTTGAAGGGGAACACGCGTGTCGTCTGCACGGCTCCACTGTCAGCCCGCTGCGGCAACTATGAAGTTTCGCGAACGAGTACTGTGGACGGCGCTTTTTTATCGTCTGCTACAAAAATATCAACAAGTTCACCTGTCTGTTCCCGCACACCTCGTGATTGATTTAATTAATGTTACACGCCAATAGGTTTCGTCTTTTGTGTGAGAAGGAACGCTGAAAACTCAGACAGACCATCGCTGCTTTACCCGTATTCAAATCTTCGCGATTTTCCGCCGACCGAGGATTGTTTACTTTCTGTTTTTCTTTTTTTTTTGCGAGCCAGCGGGCGACGACCGCAGGCGAGTGACAACGCACTCTCTCTCTTGTTCGCTAAAACCTCGGAAGCCATGCTTTTAGGTTTTCGTTGAATCCCGTGTGGTGGCGCTAAAATTAATGCGCTTGCTAATGGGGTTGTGGAGACACAGCTTCGGGACATGGAGCAACCACCCTGCAATCCAGACTACGTATGGAAATATTGAAATAGAACAGAAGGCAGAAAAAAGAGGGGTGGAATTGGTGCATTTATACATAAGAGCGTGGGTTTGCAAAGAGTCAAGCAGGGATGCATGGAACATTTATGGTTAAGAGGGAAAATAGCTGGGCAGATGACACTCCTCGGTTTGGTGTACTTGTGGACGGGCCAAAAGGCAAGAGAGGAAAACCAGGCAATGGTGCAATGGTGGAGTGTATATCAAAGGACATTAAGGAATTATCAGGAGAGTGCCAGATAATTATACTAGGAGATATGAATGCACACATAGAAGATATAGATGGGTATACTGACTCAACAGGCAAAATGATCATAGATATGTGTGAAAGGCATGATTTGATCATCTGCAACAGTACCGAGAAGTGGGAAGGGCAAATAAGATGGGAGGTAGGAAGGCTGCAGACAATGATAGATTACGCACTGATGTCACATAGGATGTATGATAAGCTCGGGGGATGTACATAGATGAAGGTGGCTCCACAAGTCTGGGTAGTGATCACAAACGTATCAAGCTAAGTATTGGAAGACCAGCAAAAGTGCGAAGGAGACAAGATGAGCAACTACAGTAAAATTTTCATTCCGTAGGGCAAATAGAAATTACTACTAAACAAATTGAGAAAGTAATCACTAAGGATAATAAAACTGTGTGGACGTACAAAAATCTAATTAGGCTGTTTGGGCTAGAGCTTGCTAAGGCACGTGAGAAGTCACCCGGGAAAAGTAGACACAAACCCAAAAGTTGGTGGGATGAGGAAGTTAAGAGAGCAAGAGCAAAACGTCAGGAAGCCTTTAAAGAACACAGATATCCTAAGCAACGGGGTGAACCGAGAGATGATGTTGAAAGAAAATGGGAAATATTTGTAAGCTCTAGAGGGGAAGCATCCCTCCTGATCATAGAAGATTAGAAAAAAGGGTGCTCAGTGGCTGGCAGAAGTACATAAAAAGGACAGAAAGGCAGCTGCAAAATTTTGGAACCATCTAAACTCCATAAGAAATGAAACAAATCTAGAGCAGAGGTTTATAACTACAGCTCAAGGTGCTATAGGCTAGCTAGAAGGAGACGAAGCTCTTGAATATATAAGAACAAGGGTGACAGAAAAATTTCAACAAAGAAGTGCCTTATGCACCACAATAGACAGGGATGGATCAAGTGGAACAATGGCTCCATTTTCACAACGAGAATGGGAAAGGACTGAGAAGAGGGTTCCAAGTAGTACATCAACAGGCCCGGATGGCTTTCCAATTATGCTGTTAAAGACATTGGGTCCTCACTCTAAACAGACTTTGAGAGAGGCAGTGAGCAGAACTATAATCGATGGTGAAGTCCCTGATGGATGGAAACTTAGCAGGATGAGCATGATTTATAAAGGAAGGGGGGACAAAGATGACATAAAGAACTACCGTCCTATAACAGTGACATCAGCGGTATACAGGCTGACGATGAAGATTATAAAGGAAAGACTGCAGGCATGGATAGAGGATGAGGGGGTGCAGGGGAAACTGCAGAATGGGTTTCGGAAACACAGGAGGTTGGAAGACAATCTGTTCTCACTGACGGAGTACATCGAAATAGCAGAAAAGAAACTCAGGCCCCTGTGGCTAGCATTTTTGGATATCAAGGGAGCGTACGATAGCGTGGTTCAACAGGACTTGTGGGGAATACTAGACACACTGGGTGTGGAAGATAAAGTCACTAATCTTTTAAAGGAAATCTATAAATGCAACAAGGTAGTTATAAAGTGGGAAAACAGGTATCCAAGCCCACAGAGGTGAAACGGGGACTTAGGCAGGGTTGTCCACTGTCACCCTTGTTATTCATGATGTACCTGCAAGGATTAGAGGCCAAATTAGAGGGAAGTGCACTTGGCTTCAACCCCTCTTTAGTCAAACAAGAGAAACTCATTGATCAGGCACTACCAGCATTAATGTACGCATATGATATAGTGCTAATGGCCGACAACAAGGACGATTTGCAGAGATTGATGGACATCTGTGGTAATGAGGGAGATAGGCTAGATTTTAAATTCAGCAAGGAAAAATCAGCAGTCATGATTTTTATTGATAACGAAGGTAGTGAGCTTAGAATACAGGAAGTCACGCTAGAGATAACAGATAAATACAAATATGTGGGCGTATGGATAAGCATTGGGATAGAGTACCTAAGGGAACACGAAATATACGTGACGACTAAAGGTAACAGGAATGCAGCAGTGATGATAAATAGGGCACTGTGGAATTACAATAGGTATGATGATGTGAGAGGATTATGGAAAGGGGTCATGGTGTCTGGTCTAACGCTCGGCAATATGCGGTCTAGTGCATGAGATCAGAAGTTCAAGCAAGATTAGAAAGTAAGCAACGCGGAATAGGTAGGCTTGCTTTAGGAGCTCATGGGAATACACCAAATCGAGGAGTGCAAGGCGATATAAGATGGACATCATTTGTGGGCAGGGAAGCTAGCAGTAAGATAAAATTGGAGAAGTGATTGAGAGAAATGGGGGAGGAGCGTTAGGCTAGGAAGGTCTTCAGCTAATTGAACATGAAGAATGTCGAAACACAATGCAGGAAGCTAACCAGGAAATTGACTGGTAAATACTTAGAAAACAGCAGGTGGCCAAATAAAAAAAATGGTTAAGAAGAAAGTGAAGGAAACGGAGACTGTCATGTGGAGAATTGGCATGATTAAGAAGTCCACACTAGAGAGTTATCGAACTTTTAAGCAGGAAATTGCCAAGGGAAGGATCTATGATAATACTCGGGGTAGTTCTCTACTGTTTGAGGCCAGAACCGTAGTGTTGTGAACCAAGACATATCGGGCCAAATACGAAGGGTAGACACAGTATGCAGTGCGTGTAGAGAGGAAGAAGAAACTGCCGAATAGTTGATAATGTTCTGTAAAGGGCTTCACCCTATAGTTCAGGATGATGGAGCAGAGTTTTTCAAAGCATGGGGGTTTAATGACAGGGAGGGCAAAATAGACTTTAGGCGGGTAGACTTAACTAGAAGGAGGTTATCTGATTGGGGGCTAAAGTCAAGGCACGAGTGAAAATTAAACCCTTCACTGCAAAGTACGAATCCTCAACCTCACTATTTAAAGGAAAAAAAAAGATAAATCTAATGGTTAGTTCAGTAAGTATTACGGCTAGGTGGCGTTAGCCGCCGCCCGATCTAAAGGGTACCGCCACAACCATCCATCCATCTATCCATCCATCGCTGTCAAGTTTTTGTTTACTTCATATATCTAGAGACTTTTTTGTAGCAATATGTAGCAATTGAAGCCAGATTAAAAAAAACCCAAAAAATACATTTCTGCAAAAAAAGTTAAGAAAAAATGTATTGTTCACATCTGAGTTTGAACTTGGTCTTTTTAGTGGGAAGCAAGCATTCTAGCCCTCGACCATTTCGGTTTCTTTTTTATTTTTAGTTGAACTTCACAAACTGGTTGCTTGAACTGCGCAAGGCCAATGCCTCCTAAATTTCTCGTGCCTACCGGATGAGCGTGAAACGCTTGTCAGCTACGGCGGCGCTGCCTACGTACTTGTCCTTTGTACTTGGCCTTTGAGATTAGCAATTTTGGCGTTTGCTACTAAATTTTGAGGATGCCTTGTATTAGGAGTGTTGCTTGCTGAATGACGGCATCACTTACGTAGGGTAATTATAACTACGTTTACGCCTTTTAAAAACTTTTTCACGTTATTTTTGTTGCATATAAGCTCCATAACGTAAAGACCTATTGAAGACACCCCTACTTGAGGAACGCCATCACCGTAGTTCCAACGACCGCCGCTTCAAAGGTGAACACCGATAACCCGGCAGGCACAGGAAATCTAGGAGGGCTGGCGCGGCTCTTAGAACAACGATATATTACACACTACTGATTGCAGCGCCACATGCGCATTGACCCTTTTTGGGCTTCACTTTCAATGCATCGGGGCTGCAGCCGTTCAGGGCACTCTCCTTGTTCCAGTACACTCTAGTTCTTACGAAGCCTGTGATCACTGAAGGCCAGAGCTACTGGATTACCGGCTGTTTTGTTAAGCGCGAACACGTACGGCCGTTCTCATCCGTTGCTACGTAAATGCTCCTTTGCTGTCACAGGCCGTGCATGTTATTCAGCAAGGTAAGCAAGCTGTTTTGTAGTTGTCGTGGACGCAGCCACAAAGAGATGGCGCTATGCGTACTGCATCACGTGACGTGCGGGACGATTCGGCGCGGCAGATCGCTGGCGCGAGTGTGTGTGGCCGTGTCTGTCGAGCTAACATGTAGCCGCGCTAGCACGCATGGTTTAATCCAATCCTTTGACCATTAAACAGTTGTCGTTATCCGTCGGCTCGTTTGTGTTCTCTGTTCCCGACTACGACATGGTGGCAGCGGTGGGATGCGTGGAAGACACGAAAACGCTGTGAAGAGGGCACCAGACAAGTAGGCCTAACAAACGCCGGCATCGAACAACGAACTTTGCAGCCCCCATGGCAACGCCTACAGTGCCCACAGCTAAGCCTGCAACCCCGCTCAACCCTTTCGTCGTCAAACTGCCGGAAAAGCTCGACTTTCGGCGACCCGAGGAGTGGAAGCGGTGGTTTACACGATGGGAAAGGTACCGCGTCATCTCAGGTTTGAAGAAACAAGACGACGAAACCCAGGTGAACACACTCATTTACGCGATTGGTCGTGAAGCAGAAGATGTCCTGGCGTCGCTCAAACTTTGTGACGCTGAGAAACTCAACTACGACGCGGTAACACGAGCGTTCGCGAAACATTTTGTGCCGCGGACGAACGTGATATACGAGCGGGCGAAGTTCAACAGCCGGAAGCAAGAAGCGCATGAGTCAGTCGACGCGTTCGTAACCGAACTCTACCGACTGGCCGAAACCTGTGAGTACGGAGATCTCAAAGAAGAATTGATTCGCGACAGGCTCGTGGTCGGCCTTGCACACACGCAGCTAAGCGAGAAGCTGCAACTTAACGCCGAGCTGACTCTTGAAGCCGCCGTCACCGCTGCACGCAACTCTGTAACGATCAAGCTGCAGCAAAAAGATCTACGGCCGCAGCAACAGGTGCCTGCGGCTGTTGACGCCATGCTTGCATTTTCGAAGAGCAAAGGAAAGCCAAATCAGCGCTCTCAAAGAACACAGCGCGACCAAACTGTGCCGACGTGCAAGCGGTGTGGCTCAACAATGCACCCTCCATCACGCACTATGTGCCCGGCAAACGGGAAAATATGCAGTGCCTGCGGCAAAAAAGGACAATTTGCCGCCGTGTGCTTATATGCCTCTGCGAGGAAGAAAAAAAGCACCCACCAAGCTGTTTTGGAAAAGGTTTACTTGGGTCAATTGACCGATCAACGGGACTCTGTACCGTGAAGGACTGACGTTACAGTAAATGGCTTGCCAATGAGGTTCAAAGTAGACACCGGCGCAGATGTTACCGCTATACCTGCAAGTCTCTAGAACGAACAAGTCGTGGGCAACCTGAAGCAGGCCAAGAAACAGCTGCTGGGACCCGGCCGGACCAAAATCGCAACAATAGGTCTGTTTACCGCAACCTTGTGCTGGAACGGCCGAGAGTGTCAAGAAGAAATTTACGTGATCGACAAGTTACACGATGCACTTCTCGGACGTCCAGCAATCAAATCATTGGATATCCTTCCAAGCCTCCTCGAAGTCACAGCGTCAGCAAGCAAGGTCAGTGACCCTGCTAACATTCTCTGTGACTACCCCAACTTGACTACAGGCCTGGGCCTTCTCAAGACAGAACACAAGATAATATTACTTCCCGATGCCAAGCCGAGTGCTATTACGTATCCGCGGCGAGTACCCCTACCCATGCTGCCTAGTGTCAAACGTGAGTTGGAGAGAATGGAGAACCTCGGCGTCATCAGAAAGGTCGACGAGGCCACAGAGTGGTGCGCACCTATGGTAGTCGCGAAAAAGAGAGGAGGCGAGCTTCGAATCTGTGTTGACTTCGGAGGGTTAAGCAAGAACATTCTGCGGGAACGAGTCATAATGCCCACTGTCGACGAATGTTTGGCCAGACTTGCCGGAGCTACATGGTTCAGCAAGCTTGATGCAAGGGCTGGTTATTGGCAAGCTCCGCTAGCACCCGAGTCCCAGAAGTACACTACATTTCTGACGTCATTCGGCAGGTTTCAGTTCCTCCGATTGCCCTTTGGAATTTCGACAGCACCCGAGTTTTTCCAGAGAGAAATGCTAAGAGTTCTAGAAGGCATCAAAGGCCAAGCATGTCTAAAAGAGGACATTATAGTGTTTGGCCCTTTAAGGGAAGAACATGACGCACGACTGCACAAAGTATTGCAGCGCCTGCAAGAAGCTGGCATCACCTTGAACGCAGAAAAATGTGTACTACAACAGCAGTCTGTGAGATTCCTGGGATACATCGTGTCGGCGAATGGTATCAGTGCCGACCCTGAAAAGGTCAACGCACTGTGTCACCTAGCAGAGCCTACAGATTTAAAGAGGTGAGGTACTTCTTGGGAATGGCCAACCCTTTGGCCAAGTTTCTCCCGGGGCTTTCGCAGCTCACAAAACCGTTGCGTCACTTGCTTCACACTGACGCCGAATGGTGCTGGGACAAGCCACAGCAAGAAAGTTTCAACAGTGTCAAGAAAGCATTGACAAAGACTCCAGTGCTTACTCACTACGACCCTTGTAGTCATGACACTGTGTCAGCGGATGCATCGTCGTATGGTCTTGGAGCAGTCCTCCTTCAAGAGACAGCGGGTCGGAGGCTTCTAGTTGCCTATGCCTCAAGATCCCTCTCTGACACGGAGGCGTGATATGCGCAAATAGAGAAAGAAGCACTGGCAGTAACATGGGCCTGCGAGCATTTCCGCTCCTATCTGCTTGGTCTGCAGTTTCACGTGGAAACTGACCACAAGCCACTGGTGCCACTGCTGTCATCAAGCCGCCTGGACGAACTTAGTCCCCGTCTGCAACGGTTCCGTATGAGACTCCTCGAGTTCGATTACACCATTGCCCACATCCCAGGCAAGGAAATGCATGCAGCCGATGTGCTCTCAAGGAAACTGCAGAAAGAAACGGACAAGAGCAGCCCAAGGAGCCTCAGCAAGGTCATCGTAGAACATGAAATTCTCGCAATCGAACTTCTGCCAGGTTCCCACGATATGCTTGAAAATATAAAGGCAGCACAAGAGAATGATCCTGTTCTAGCAAGAGTTAGGGACTACTGCACGACGTCGTGGCCCAAAGAAGTGGCACTACCTCCGGACGTGCAGAAGTATTCAGAATTTGCCCATGAACTGACAGAAGTGGATGGAATTTTGCTCAAAGGCAACCGCAATTTAATTCCACCAAGCATGCAAAGTAGAGCACTTGCATGCCGGTCATCAGGGCGTTGGGAGATGTAGGGCTCGAGCCACTCAATCGGTGTGGTGGCCAGGCATTAACCAGCACATCCAAAGTTATGTGTCAAGATGCCCTGTCTCTCAACAACACCATAAACCACACGCCGAGCCCATGATACTCTTCCCACTTTCCAAACACCCATGGGAAGCAATAGGAATCGATCTCTTCTGTGTGAATGGAGTTAACTACCTCGTGGTTGTGGACTACCACTCACGTTTCTTTGAAATAAAAAAAATGGCAGCATATCCACGGAGTGAATGATGGAGAGTGGGGCGAAGCATTCGTCCGTCCATGCGTCCGTCTGTGTGACCGTCCATGCGTCTGTTTGTGCGCCCATCCCTGCGTTCTTTCGTGCATCCGCCCCTGCGTCCGTTCATGCGTCCATCCATGCATCTGTTTGTGTGCCCGTTCGTTCATCTATTCAACACTCCAAGTCCCACCATCTCGCATCTTTTTATCATATATTCCCCATATAGAAGCACCGCCATCCAGCGGACATTCCAAGGACTAAACGAGAGGTGGCACACGCACACTTTCTTACGGCCTGCGCTTTGGGTCCACTTCCCACCTTTAACCACCTCGAGTTCATGGTATATTCTAGATCACTGTATTCATGGCACTGCGACCAAACGCTCGCTAAACCTTTCGAAAACCAAGGAGGTTACGCCCAGCGAGTATAACGTAGCAACCTTTCCCTGTCAGATAGGGCTCAATTTACATGCCAATGGCTGCTAATGAGAAACGAGAGACAGGAGAATTCGGCTTTTACTTTCTTACGGCTTGCGCTTCGTATCTACTTCTCATTTATAATCACCTTGAGTTCATTCATGGTATATACAAGTTCATTGTATTCATGGCACTGCGGCTCAACGCTCGCTAAACCTTTCTAAAGCTAAGGAGGTTACACCCAGCGAGTATAATGTAGCATCCCTTTCTTGTCCGATAGTGCTCAATGTACATGCCAATGGCTGCTAATGGGGATCGCAGCGTGCGCGTTGACTAAAAGCCGAATGCTCATGTCTCTCATTCCCCATTAGCAGCCATTGGCATGTACATTGACACTATTTTTTATTGTTAAACAACGCACAGAAGAAATCTCTCACTGGCACCACCTTGGAGGTCAAGTGTTATACCTATTTCGGGTATGTGCCACTGGTGGTTACATACGAGGGACGCCCAAGCCACGCCATAAGGAGCTTCGCCCCTAAAAGTTGAAGCGTACCACCACAGAGAACACAACTCAAGCACTAAAGATCTTCGCGCGCTTTGGGGCACCGGCTATCATACTATTAGACAATGGCCCACAGTTTGCTTCGGCACAGTTCAAAGCGTTTGTCAAGCAATGGGGATCAAGTCACGTAACCAGCAGCCCGTACTTCCCTCAGAGCAACGGTGGGCAAAAAGAACAGTTCAGACTGCTAAACAGCTGATCAAGAAATCGCCAAACATCCACAAGGCTCTGCTCGCGCATAGGGACACGCCAGGAAAAGAAGGATTCACACCAGCGGAACTCCTCATGGGAAGGCGCCTAAGAAGTGACGTGCCCGTGGCACAATACATGCTGAGGCCACGGTGGAGCACCATAGAATTTACAAAACGAAACGAAGCCTACAGGATCAAGCAGGGGCAACAATATAACCGGAGACATAGGACCTTAGCAAGAGATCCCATTCAACCGCAGACAGCCGTCCACATTCTGTCTGGTGCTCCAATAACAGGGACCGTCATTGGGCCAGCTCACACGTCTTGTTCATATGTGGTGAGCACACCTGGAGGTCTCACAAGACGCACCAGCAAAGATCTCCAGCCGCTACAACCTGTGGCGACAACAAGAAGTGGATGAACTGTGAGAGCTCCGAGTCGGCTCGACCTGTGACGAGCAGGAGGGCCACTTAAAGAAGAGGAGGTGTCGTGGACGCAGCCACAAGGAGATGGCGCTATGCGTACCGCATCATGTGACATGCGGGACGATTCGGCGCGGCAGATCGCTGGCGCGAGTGTGTGCGGCCGTGTCTGTCGAGCTAACATGTAGCCGCGCTAGCACGCATGGTTTAATCCAATCCTTTGACCATTAAACAGTTGTCGTTATCCGTCGGCTCGTTCGTGTTCGCAGTTCCTGACCACGACAGTAGTTAGATGGGCTGACGCTGACGGAACTTGCCCTTGGGCATCGTTTATCAAGTGCTGATCGCCTAGAACATTGCGGTGGCACGTCAGTATTTTGAAGCGGCATGGCAGTTACCTCGTCAGGTGATGGTACACTGAGCGACATAAAAAATAAAATGGCAGCATATCCACGGAGTGAATGATGGAGAGTGGGGCGAAGCATTCGTCCGTCCATGCGTCCGTCTGTGTGACCGTCCATGCGTCTGTTTGTGCGCCCGTCCCTGCGTTCTTTCGTGCATCCGCCCCTGCGTCCGTTCATGCGTCCATCCATGCATCTGTTTGTGTGTCCGTTCGTTCATCTATTCAACACTCCAAGTCCCACCATCTCGCGTCTTTTTATCATACATTCCCCATATAGAAGCACCGCCATCCAGCGGACATTCCAAGAACTAAACGAGAGGTGGCACACGCACACTTTCTTACGGCCTGCGCTTTGGGTCCACTTCCCACCTTTAACCACCTCGACTTCATGGTATATCCTAGTTCACTGTATTCATGGCACTGCGACCAAACGCTCGCTAAACCTTTCGAAAACCAAGGAGGTTACGCCCAGCGAGTATAACGTAGCAACCTTTCCCTGTCAGATAGGGCTCAATTTACATGCCAATGGCTGCTAATGAGAAATGAGAGACAGGAGAATTCGGCTTTTACTTTCTTACGGCTTGCGCTTCGTATCTACTTCTCATTTTTAACCACCTTGAGTTCATTCATGGTATATACAAGTTCATGGTATTCATGGCACTGCGGCTAAACGCTCGCTAAACCTTTCTAAAGCTAAGGAGGTTACACCCAGCGAGTATAATGTAGCATCCCTTTCTTGTCCGATAGTGCTCAATGTACACGCCAATGGCTGCTAATGGGGATCGCAGCGTGCGCGTTGACTAAAAGCCGAATGCTCATGTCTCTCATTACCCATTAGCAGCCATTGGCATGTACATTGAGCACTATTTTTTATTGTTAAACAACGCACAGAAGAAATCTCTCACTGGCACCACCTTGGAGGTCAAGTGTTATACCTATTTCGGGTATGTGCCACTGGTGGTTACATACGAGGGACGCCCAAGCCACGCCATAAGGAGCTTCGCCCCTAAAAGTTGCCCGAGACTACGTTGCAGTGCACCTTTCTGTCATCAAAACTTTGATAAACCGTGGAAATCAACATTCCTGACACATGTGCCGAAGAAACCAATGCAGCCAGCTGTATTTAAGTTTTTCGTGTCTTTTTGCGTCTCGCCGATTAAGAGCACTAATTCGCAAAACACTTTATCATAATAAATATAGTCTATCCATCGAGAGTCATCAAAAATCCAATACTAAAGGGCCTGTGGACGGAACAACCACCAGCAGCAAGTCAGGCTGATGAGGAGGCGCAAATGTTAAAACAATACATGCATGAACAAAAAAAAAGTATCGATGACTGCAATGAGACTTCAACCATTCACTTCACCATTTCTGGATGTGCTGCTCTAATCAACTACGCCACAGCTTCCGATCGCTTTCGTATGGCAAACAAGCCATTTCTGTATTTCTGTCACGCTGGACTTAACTAACATTTTTTGTTTACTTTTACGTTTGGACGTAACTTTAACGGCTTTTATCGTTACGTCTAGACGTACCGCTACTCACTCCCGACTATTCAAACGAAGCGTTTAACCGGAAAATGCATGACTTCACTTCCGTGCGGCGCAACAGCCGTTTCTGTGTGGGGGTGGCTAGTGCGCTGCGCGGCGCAGCAGTCTCTGCCAATAAGTTTTTATGTTTTTGGAGCTTACATGCAAGAAAAATAAGGTAAATTTTTTTAAATGCGTAAACGTAATTTTAAATAACCCTACGTGAGTGACACTGTCATTCAGCAGGCAACTTCTTCAATACAAGGCAAAGCCTTTGAAACTATTAAAAACGACAAAATTACCGACCTCAAAAGCTGAGTACATAGCCCTCATGAATGAATGGATGAATTGATGTGCTGCACCCTTTAGATTGGGCGGTGGCTAATGCCAACTAGCCGTAACAACCACCAACTAGATTTATCTTTTCTTTTTCTCTTTATGTAGTGAAGCATAGGACTGGTACTTTGCAGTGAATGGTTTGATTTTCACTCGTGACTTGACTTTAGCCACCAATCAGATAACGACATTCTAGTTAATTCTACCCGCTTAAAGTCAATTTTTTCCTCCCTGTCTCTAAACCCCAAAGCTTTGAAAAACTCTGCGCCATCATCCTGAACTATAGGGTGAAGCCCTTTACAGAACATTATCAAGTGTTCGGCAGTTTCTTCTTCCTCTCCACACCCACTGCATACTGTGTCTACCCCTTCGTATTTGGCCCGATATGTCTTGGTTCGCAATACTCCTGTCCTGGCCTTTAACAGTAGAGAACTATTCCGAGCTTTATCATAGATCCTTTCCTTGGCAATTTCCTGCTTAATAGTTCGATAGATCTCTAGTGTGGACTTCTTAACTGATAGTTCCTTTTGGTTTGGCCCCCTGCTGTTTTCTAAGTATTTACCCGTCAATTTTCTGGTTCACTTTCTCCATTTTGTATGGACATTCTTCATGTGTAAGTAGCTGGATACCTTCCTAGTCCAACGCTCCTCCCCCATTTCTCTCAATCGCTTCTCAAATTTTATCTTGCTGCTAGCTTCCCTGTCCTCAAATGATGTACTATCAGCATCAAATGAAACGCGAACAGCGGAGCGCGTGGCACAAGCCTTATCAATGGCATAGTGCGTGCCATCGACCAGTCGTTGGCACCGACAGGCCCGCACATCCGGTGTGGCAGCACTGCACGATCTCTTTATAGTGCAATATTTCTGCTTGTGTTCTAGGTATGGTATTTAAAAGGAACAAAATTTAAAAAATACGGAGATTAAAATACTGCGGCCGAAGGCGAGTATTGTAGCACGGTTTGTCATCATGGAGTCAATCATCACGAAATGCCTGGAAAATTCTATTTATAGTAGACAGATGTCAGTTCATAATGTTGGCGATTTCACGCTGTTTCACTTAGTGCCGGTGAAGCGAAACAATTTGGGCGTGCTCTTCCGAAGAAACACTCGGCATTTGCAGTTGAAATGAAGCCTTTTCGGGTCGTTCTCTGAAAGAAGGGTGTAGGTGAAGCAGCGTTAGCGAACGAGATACCACAGTCGTTTGAAAATCAACCGCAAATCGATTATATATCTTTTTTTGTTTTGTCGTGCCAGGACACTGATTGCACTGTGACGCTGAAGTAAAAGCAAGGAATTGCTAGTGATACGATCACAAGCGCTTGGCACGCCCATGATTTCCACCATTGTCACTGTATGAGAACTAGAGCAGAAATGGAGATAACGCACACTAGGCGGATCGCGCAGTGCTGCCAAACTGGATGTCCATGCATGTCAATGGTGATGACTGGACGGCCAACACTATACTGTTTCTAATGCTTGAAACACGCGATCCGCTGTTCTGGTTTCATTTGACGCCGATAGTACATCCCATATCACCTTGTACTCCCTGATTTGGTGTATTCCCGTGAGCTCCTAAAGCAAGCCTAACTATTCCACGTTGCTTAATTTCTAATCTTGCTTGAACTTCTGATCTCATGCAGAAGACCGCATTGCCGAACGTCAGACCCAGAACCATATGACGCTTTTCAATATTCCTCTCACAAAATCTCACCTATTGTAATTCTACAGTGCGCTGTTTTTCATCACTGCTGCATTCCTTTTACCTTTAGTCGTTACGTAAATTTCGTGTTCCCTTAGGTATTCGATCCCATTGCTTATCAATACACCCAGATATCTGTAATTATCTGTTATCTCTAGCGTGACTTCCTGTATTCTAAGCCACTACCTTCGTTATCATTAAAAATTATGACTGCTGATTTTTCCTTACTGAATCTAAAATATAGCCTATCTTCATCATTACTGCAGATGTCCATCAATCTCTGCAAATCTTCCTTGTTGTCGGACATTAGCACTATATCATCAGCGTACATCAATGCTGGTAGTGCCTGTTCAATGAGGTTTCCTTGTTTGACGAAAGAGAGGTTGAAGCCAAGTCCACTTCCCTCTAATTTGGCCTCTAATCCTTGTAGGTACATACAAGGATTAGAGTCACAATGAATAACAAGGGTGACAGTGGACACCCCTGCTTAAGCCCCCGTTTTACCTCTGTGGGCTTCGATACCTTTTCCCACTTTATAACTACCTTGTTACTTTTATAGATATCATTTAAAAGATTAGTGACTCCATCTTCCACAACTATGTGCAGTATTCCCCACAAATCCTCTTGAACCATGTTATCGTACGCTCACTTGATATCCAAAAACGCTAGGCACAGGGGTTTGTGTTCTTTTCTGCTATTTCTATGCACTACGTCGACAGTGAGAACAGATTGTCGTCCAACCTCCTGTGTTTTCGAAATCCATTCTGCAGTTCCGCCAGCACCTCCTTATCCTCTATGCATGCCTGCAGTCTTTCCTTTATAAACTGCATTTCCAACCTGTAGACCACAGATGTCACTGTTATAGGACGGTAGTTAATTATGTCAGCTTTGTCCCCCTTTTCTTTATAGATCATGCTCATCCTGATAAGTTTTCATGCATCGGGGATTTCACCATCGATTATTGTTTTTCTCACTGCCTCTCTCAAAGTCTTTTCAGACTTCGGACCCAATTTCTTTATCAGCATATTTGGAATGCCATCTGGGCCTGTTGGTGTACTACTAGGAACCCTTTTCTCAGCCCTTTCCTACTCTCGTTGTGAAAATGGAGCCATTGTGCCACTTGATCCATCCCTGTCTATTGTTGTGCATAAGGCACTTATTTGTTGAAATTTTTCTGTTATCCTTGTTCTTATATATTCAATAGCTTCGCCCCTCCTAGCCTAGCACTTTAAGCTGTAGTTATAAACCTCTGTTCAGGCTTGTCTCATTTCTTAGAGAGTTAAGATGGTTCCGAAATTTCGCAGCTGCCTTTCTATCCTTTTTATGTACTTCTGCCAGCTAATATTTTCATTGATCAGAAGGGATGCTTCTCTTCTACAGCTTAGAAAGATGTCCCATTTTCTTTCAACATCATCTGTCGGTTCAACCCGCTGCTTAGCATGTCTGTGTTCCCTAGTGGCTTCCTGACGCTTTGCTATAGCTCTCTTAATTTCCTCATCCCACCAACTCTTGGGTTTGTGCCTTCTTTTCCAAGGTGACTTTTCACGTGCCTTAGCAAGCTCTAGCTCAAACATTCTAATTATATTCGTGTATGTCCACACTGTTTTATTATCCTATGTGATTACTTCTCAATTTGTTTAGTAGCTATTTCTATTTGCTTTTCTGAATAAAAATTTTCCTGTAGTTGCTCATTTTGGCTCCTTCCCACTTTCACTCCTCTTCCAAAACTTAGATTGATACGTTTGTGATCACTGCCCAGACTTCTGGAGCCACATTCACCTATGTGCATTCACTTGAGCCTATCATACATCCTATGTGACATCAGTGCATAATTTGTCGTCAATTGCAGCCCACTTCTCATGTCATTTGCCCTTCACACTTCTCAGTACTGTTGCAAATGATCAAATAATCCTTTTCACACATGGCCATAATCAATTTGCGTGTTGGGTCAGTATACCCCTCTATATCTTCTATGTGCGCATGTCCTTTGATATACAATCCACCATTGCCTGGCTTTCCTCTCCTGCCTTTTGGCCCGTCCACAAGTACACCAAACGAAGGAGTGTCATCTGCCCAGCTACTTTTTCTCTTAACCATAAATGTTCCATGCATCGCTGCTTGACTCTTTGCCAACCCATACTTTTATGTATGAATGCACCAATTCCACCCCTCTTTTTTGCTGCTTTCTGTTCTATTGCAATATTCCTATACGTAGTCCGGATTGCAAGGTTGTTGCTCCATGCCCCAAAAATGTGTCTCCCCAACCCTATATACCATCAGCTCCTCCTGCCTCAACTGCTCTTCTAGCTCTTCCCACTTAACCTATTCCTGTCACCCTGCATACGTAGACAGCGTCGCCATAGATGACGGGCTTTTCGCGCTCATCCGGGTGGCAAGGGAAATCTAGGAGGTTATGGAGAGGAAGTAGTATAGTGTATTATATCTAGTACACTATAGAAGTAGGGCGAGAATTGAAATCGTTCCAAGCACGTCAGGCGCCCCCGCGCAGAGACGTTTCTTTCGCTGTTGAACGAGCATTGCGGACGGATTTCAACGTGCCAGCTACGTATTTTGGATGGATTATCAGCAAGCGTACGTGCCAGAACCCTGCCTGGCTGCTGCGCCTTCGGGTGCAGCAACCGAACGGAGTCTGGGAAGGCATTTGTTTGCATTCCGAACGGAAAGAACGACCGGCAACGATGTTCGGCAAGGCTGCACAGAATCGGCCACAACAACTTCGTGTCTTCGAAGAACACCCGCTTGTGCGAGGTAAGTTAGTAAAGTGTCCAAGTGCAATAAAAGTAGTGTTACAAGTTGGACAAGTCGGTGATAATTAGTTTTGCTCTCCAAATTAGTATAAAAGATAGGTGAGATAAATGGTACAACAGCCCGTGTGTTTTCGCTTCTGCAATTGCGTCTTAGCGCTGTTGTATGAGAGATGCGGCAGTTTGCTGGGCATGCTCGATTACGGTTGGAATATTTACCCGTTCTGTTTGCTCGGCTTGTTCAAGCAATTGCGTGCTACGCTCATACGAACAGAGATTTATTGCGTGGAGCGTTTAACCAGTCGGCATTGACGGCATGACAAGCCTCCGATTAACGGGACAGAAACACTACTGAGAGTGCGCATTAAATACAAGTGATGTGCGATTTACGCGATCGTATTGCGGGTATTTATTTCATAACTTTGTGACGATGGTTAGCCAGCCGAGAATGGCGAAAAAATGCCACTAATATTAGTGTGTCTGCAGAATGCGTTTCGGGAAAGTTGGTTTAGTTGTACATACAAAGTTTGAACGGAAAGGTGCCAGTGGTTTCCTCCTTTTTTCGTCAACATGTTTTCGCCTTTATATTCCAACCTATAAGACTGAATAAATGTGGATGGCCGTTTGCATAAATTTATTTTAAATGAAGGTGCCTAGTCCATTGTTATAGTGTTGCTTCAACCGTGCTCTTTTTTCTCCCATTGTTGCACTACACAACTCGGGGGTTCCCCTTTTCCATGCCTGCCTTTTCATCTGAGATAGCACCCTTTTACCCTGTTTTGCATTTGAAACTGGGAAATAGTGAGCAAGCATACATGAAAACACCTCTAATAATTTAGTAACGTGGCTGTGGCCCCAACAATGAAAAGTGATATTTTCAAAATGTTGGTAGCAACTATATTCCTTATTCAATAATTTCCTATGACTATCAAAGCATTTTGAAACAATAGGCCAAAGTAACGTCAATAACGTTTTTTTTTTGCTGACGGACAATCAACAGGACCACTTCCTTCCGGATGATTTTGCGAAACCAAGAGTGGATGGCAAAAAGAAGTTGAAGTGGATCGCAGTTTCAAGCATTTTCCAGCATAGACCACAGAAAAAAAATCCAGAAAGCCTCCATTTTCTCGTCCGGTCTCACAATCAGGATGCCAGCAGCCAATGCCAGATAACCCAGGCTAAGAACTTGAAGCACCACAATTTACAGACAACCAAGGTGCAGCTGAGAACCCAGAGGATACTTCGCATTGCGAGGGAGCACCTGCTAGCTCAGAAGGCAATGACGAGTCTTTTGTGGATGGAGGCACAGCGATGGAATGCTCTGTAGCAGGTACCTTATGCAATTACGCAGTTGGAGGCTAATTCGATGCATGAAAACACCAACGAAGTGAAATCCTTTTGAATAGTATTTGAGTCTTGTTCAGGGGGTATCTGTGGTTTTCATTTTATGGAGCTGAAGTTACCAGTGGAGACCACACGTGTGTACAAAGACGCAAGTCCTCTGCTGCAAAACCAGGCGGCTCTAGAGATTTTCCAGATGAAAAATATGCATGTCCTCTGCATTTGTTGACAATATTCATTCTTAACATTTTGGTTTTCATTTTTTATGGTAATACACCAAGGAAACCGGAGAAATCGAAATAACGTGAGCTTGGGCATGTTAGTAATCCACCTTAACAACAATTGCGCACTGCAGGGACAGGAACGAAAAGATGCACGTTGTGTCCACGTTGTATCTTTGCGTTCCTGTCCCTGCTGTGCGCTATAGTTGTTAAGATGGAGAAATCGAATGAAGTCTGAGTCTCACGTTTTCAAAAACTCTAGTTTGCGCTGCTCACTGTATTCTTTAAATCTGCATTCAGTAATTGCGTTTCAAGTTGTTTTGTGCATTCAGCCAAACGGCTATGGGGCATTCCTTGTGAAAGAGTTCCCACAGCCTTCAGGTTTTGAAACTTTTGTCACGCTCTAAGGTGTTATTTGTGCTAGTTTTCATTGCTAAAGCAGCAATGTTTGCCCGATCCGTGTTACTTCTCCGTCTACGTTCTTTGTTTGCGCCAACAATTTTCCAGCCAACACAACAATGTAGAGAAATATTTAACCAGTGGATTGAACAACACCTATAGCAGTTGTGTGTGCTAACTGCTCTATTTTTTTGTGTATCGGTTTTTTCTATTGTCAATGTAAAGTTACAAATAGAAATTAGTTGTTACTGTTTTATCCAACGTTTGCACGCTTTTCGTTAAGTCCACTAAGGAATAAATTGGTTCTGTTGAATATGCTTGTTGAAGCACTTTTTTTTAGATTTGTAAAGCCATCACATTGTTCATGGTGCTCGTAGGCTCGAATACCCTTTAAGTGCTCTTCTTAATGCTGCCTGTTTCGTGATTTCAGATTCTTAAAAGTTTTTAGTGCTAGAACGAATGACTAATGTCATGAATGGATGCGTATTTTGCAGCAGAAGATGACTGAATGAACGAGTCGTCATCAGTGCAAGAAGGCGAAATGACGAGAGGGAGCACTTTTGCAGACAATGACCTATTTAATGAGCTTTTGGTCTTAAAGCAACAGCTCAATTTGGAGCAGAAGAAATTAGCACAGGCCGAAAAAGAGTGCAGAAGCCTGACACAGTCATTTAGGAAGATATTTGCCGATGATCAACTGCGTTATCTTGGTAAAGGAACTACGAGGTGATCTGCATGGAGTACAGTGCAGGAATCATTAAAAGTTTGACTTGCTTGTGGATCGAGAGGATACAAATACCTCCGTGACAGTGGATGGCCACTGCCCGCAGAAAGAATGCTCCAGAAGAACATTGAAAACATCAAGTTCTCGCCAGGTACGTGCCTCCTTTTTCGTACAAGGAACAGTATAAAAGAAACAGTCAATCATCATTACAGCAATTTACGGTACGTCTTCTTCAAGTAACCACCAAATGTGAATAATGCACTACTGAGAATTAGGGTGAAACATGATATGTAGCTCAGTACGACAAATGTAAGAAGTGCCTACATCAAGCCACATTTTTGCAAGGCTTTTTTATTCACCTAAAGGGGCCCTGAGATGCTTTTCATATGCATCCTGCAGCGCTGGAGTGTCTGTCGTGCTGAATTCTGAGATGAGTGCAAAAATAAGGATCAAAATTGGTGCATGAAAATGGAAGGTATTAGTGCAATGTAATCGTGAACTTTTTGTTGCAAATACCAAGACGCAAAACTGGTTTTGTACTAGTGGTGACAAGGCAGCACATCACTGTCTGAGGGTTCATATAGTATTCAGTTCATTCGATTGGATTCAGCATGTCAAAGAACCCTAGGTGGTCAAAATTTCCGGAGCACTCTACTAGGCATGCCTCATCATATCATTCTTTTGGCATGTAAAACCCTGGCAGTTAATATTTTATTATTATTATTATTATTATTATTATTATTATTATTATTATTATTATTATTATTATTATTATTATTATTATTATTATTATTATTATTATTATTATTATTATTATACTTGCTTCTGGCACAGTCAGTTCCTGTCTCATTTGGTCCCAAAGCTCTTCATGCATGCCTCTCATTAAAACTGTATGGCAAGTTGACAACAGTCTGCATAATTCTAGGAATCCTTGAGTGTGTCTTTCCTGCACTTGCGACAAAAGTTGCAACATTCAAGGCAGAGGATCGGTACGATGTCATAATGCTTGATGAATTGCAGCTCACCCCAGGCCTCGATTATGCCTGTACTACAAGTTCTGTCATTGGTAAGTGATCATGCGGGTTCTGTTTCTTGCAGTCTGACCTTGGTGTAAAGGCGCAATGCGTACAATGTGTGAAACTTAAGCTAAAGATAATGAACAACATTTTTTTAGCTCGGCATAAAGTGTGCTCTGAAGCTGGCTTCTTTCGTAAGCTGCGAAATCAATAGCTCACTTTCTATTCATAATGCCACATGGTAATATGTATATGAAAATTTCCGCTAAAAGGCATGTAGGTTATTTTGTTTTCAAGTGCAAAAGACAACTTGCCACTGGTAAGGGCTGAACATGCACCCTTCATATAATGCGTACTGTTTTGGTGCTAAATGACAGTTAAATACCACCTTACAAGTAATTATTAGTTATATTTAGGCACTACAAAACATTTCTGCATTCCCTATTTATTAATTTAATCTATTACGTGATTACTGAAAATTATAATGTTGTTTACAAATATATACTTGTGTGCTACTTTTCAGGACATTCTATTTTAGCATCATCAGACCCAAGTGCACCAGCCGGTCTCTCAACACACGCCCTGGTGTTCATGCTTGGAGGAGTTACGTCCAGGTGCAAACAGAAAGTATCATACCACTTTTCAGGTAAATAATGCATTTCTCTGTAACTTCTAGAGGACAAAAGCAGTTTATCTAGCCAACAGTGACACATTGTTCTCTCTCGTTGTGCACTTTTCGTTTAAGTGAATCTCAGTAGACTGCAAGAGTAAATAAGCGAGCTTATCATAAAACTTTAGGCCTTGCCGCCACAGTGAAGCAGTGATTATGGTACTCGACTGCTGGCCCGAAAAATGCGGATTTGATCCTAGCCGCGGTGGTCGCATTTGGATGGAGGTGCAATACTAAAGGCCCATGCATTATTCAGTGTCGGTGCTCTCTAAAGTACCCCAGGTGGTGATAATTATTCAGAGCCCTCTGCTAGGCCATGACTCGTAATCATTTTGCCACCAACACGTAGTGGGTCGACTGCAAGAGCGGCTCTACCGTCTGGAGGAAAGAAAGAAGATCGCGTGCCTCTTCTCGACTCGAGAGCCAGCCACGACTGACGCATTGTCCCAGTGCTAGCTATTCGGTGGTTTAATAAACCCCCAGTACCTTTGATTCATCGAGACAAATTGGCAGAGGTGCTGGGTAAGGTAGTTTTCGATGTCGCATGGTCTCTGGCCGTAACGGGGTGGCAGCGAGTACGCAGAGAAGCCGCGAAGCCCAAGACGGCGATATGGGCACTGGCGGTACAAGTGATCAGCTTCTCCGCAGTGAAAGCATAGAGGCCGGTGATCGGGTGTGCGCCAGACATCAGACTTCCGAAGAGACGAGTGCCGATCGTCGATGTACTGGACCGGTTGCACTGAACGATCGGCGACAGAAGTACCACGGGATAAGGGCAGGGGAAGTGGCGTGTACGTGCCTTCGTAGTTTCATTTCATTTCATTTCATTTATTTACTCTCAATGCCGTAACGCGTTACAGAGAGGAGGGGTACAATATTAAACAATCAAGAGAAAAGACAACAGCGGGGTGGTTACAAAAAGCGATTGCTGACAGTGGACCTGAAGGGCGCAGCGTCGCTGATTGAAACGATGGAGGCTGGAAGGCGATTCCACTGCACGCTGGTCGTTGGGACAAACGAGTTAAGGTAGAGGTTTGTTCGGGAGTTTGGCACACCAACTTTTAACGGATGATCAATGCGGGATGACACGTATGATGGAACTGAAAAAAGAAATTGTTTTAAGGTCTGATTAGTGTAAAATATTTTATGGAAAACACATAGGCGGGATATCATACGACGGGTTGCAAGATCAGGTAGTTGTACTACTTGTTTCATGTTAGTGACACTGGATGACCGAGAATAATCAGAGAGAATGAAACGAGCGGCCCAATTTTGGATAGCTTCAAGTGTGGAGACAAGATTGGCAGAATGTGGATCCTATACAGAAGAGGCATATTCAATCTTCGGCCGTACAAGGATTTTGTAAAGCTGCAGTTTTAATGAAGTGGGAGCTCGAGAGAAATTTCGTCGAAGAAAGCCGAGCATGCGGTTCACATTATTGCTGATATATTCAATGTGCGAGAGCCACGAAAGGTTATCTGAAATCTGAACGCCCAGGTATTTGTAGGCGGTAACAGATAATAGAGGGGAGCCATTCAGGAAATATGTGTTTACAGGGGTGTGCTTGATTGTTCGAGTTAACCTCATATATTTGCACTTGTCGACGTTTAGTTTCATTAGCCAGGTGTTGCACCAGGCTGAAATTGTGTTAAGGTCGGTTTGAAGTTGTGAGGGATCGGAAGGTTCGCATATATTTCTATATATAACACAATTGTCAGCGAAAAGACGTATTGATGAGGTTATGGTATCAGGAAGATCATTAATATAAATTAGGAAGAGAAGAGGCCCCAATACTGATCCCTGAGGGACACCGGATGTAACAGGACAGCGAGGAGATTCGTTATTATTAAAGGCTACATATTGAAAGCGATTCTGCAGAAAACATTCAATCCACCTTAAAATGTTAGGGTCAATGCTCAGTTTGCTAAGTTTATAAAGTAGTAGTGGGTGGGAGACGCAGTAAAATGCCTTCGCGAAATCAATGAAAATGCAATCGACTACTGACGCACGATCCAACAAAGAACAGAGATCATTAGTAAAGGTGATTAGTTGAGTTTCACAGGAATGATTTTTGCGAAAACCGTGTTGGTAGACTAAAAAATGAATTAGATTCTAGAAAGCTCATCAAGTTAGTGTAAATGAAGTGTTCGAGTAGTTTGCATGGAATTGATGTAAGAGAGATGGGTCGATAGTTGGAAGGGAAGAAAACTTCCTCAGACTTGTACACTGGAATCACCTTTCCACCCTTCCAGTCGTCGGCAAGTAAAGAACACTGTAAAGACTGTGAAAAAATATAGAAAAGATCAATGAGGAGTTCACATTGGTACTTTTCAGAAACTTATAGTTAATTCCATCTATTCCAGAAGATGAAGAAATTTTAGCCCCCTGTATCAGCTTGAAAATTCCAGCACAGTCAATAAAATTGGGTTCCATTGGTTCAAGATGTAGGCTTTCTTTAACAGGAAAAGAAGTAGGAATTGTTGTAGTAGTAAAAGATAAAGAAAGCGTATTGTTGAGCAACACGCAGCACTGCTCTCGTGGAACAAGTGTTCCATCCGGTGTTTTTAATTTTACATCTGTAGATCTGCTCATATTAACAGCGCTCCAGTACTTGCGGGGATCAGTCGATAAGAGGGATGGGAGCGTTCGCTGATAAAACTCGGTTTTTGCACGAGAAAGGGCTTTTTGATATTCTGATGCGACGCGCGCATAAGCCGCCCACCTTTCAGCAGAACTTGATAGTCTACAGCGGTGAAAAAAGCGCTTTTTTTATTAAGCAGTCGTTTTAGTGAGACGTTGCACCATGGTTGGCGTTTAGGACAGGGTATTCGTCTGAGCGGTATGTACTTATCAGTCAGCCATTGAACCTTGTTTCGAAATAAAGCCCAATTAACATTGAGCGGACGCTCCCAAAATTCAGGAAGGAAATAATCTATAAAAGCTTCCAGTTCCCTATTTATGGCTTGGAAATCAGCTTTAACGTAGTCTCTAATTTGTTTAAACTGTTTGGCGGGGCACGAAGAGGATGACGGTATAGTGAAATGGGCAACTAAGTGGTCACTCAAAGCAGGCAAAAGCGTTAAAGATGAAACGGACTCGGGAACAGTGGTCAGTAAAAGGTCAAGGGTGCTGGAAGACGACTGGGTAATGCGAGTAGGTCCTTTAACAAGTTGACTTAAGTTAAATATAGAGCAAACGTCAATAAACCTTTAGCATTCTTTAGAAGGACTGGTTGTTACAGGAAACGGCTCGTTCCACGAAATTGCCGGAAAGTTAAAAATCACCCAAAACAAACAAGGGGGCTTTAGGAAATTTAACGACGACTTGGTTGAGGCAATCGTGGAATTCATCGCAAAAAGTAGACGAACTGTTCGGCGGACGGTAGCAAGCACAGAACAAGAAATCTGCATGGTTTATCTGGAGACAAACACAAAGAAATTCTAAATGTGATGCAATGCTGACGTCATAAGACGCAATCTCATCGGATACCGCAATAAGAATTCCACCTCCTTTCCGCTCAATTCTGTCGTGCCTGTATATGGTGTAATCTTTTTTGCAATTCAGCAGTTCTTTATTATCCACATGTTCATGCAGCCAAGTTTCGGCGAGCACAACAACATCAGCCGAGCACACGTCAATTGCAGACGATAACTCATCACGTTTAGGAATCAAACTTCTGATGTTGGTGAACAGAAAAGAATAGTCGCGTTTGGATTTCGCCCGCACAGCTGAGGATTGCTTGGTAGTGGTTTGGTGCGGTAACAGAGAGTTGGCTGTATCACCAGAGGAAAGAGGGGCACTGTACGTCCCAATTTCGCAGACACTATCGGTTACACTGCAATAAGCATAACATTGTTTGCCGACGTACAGCTTGTTATAGCGCAAGCTGTACTGTTTCCCTGTAGCCTTGCCAAAATCGTGAAGCTTTTTGCGCGAGTAGCGAGTGGCCTTACAAAAATCTTCCTGGATTGTGATACCGGTGCCCTTAAGTTTAGCCCTTTGAGATAAAATTCAGTCTTTTGTTTTGGAAGACGCATAGGTCGGCACTTGTTCTCGACAAAGGAGCATAATCTGTGTGCCCGAGCAATGCCATCAGCGGGCACTGGTTCAGAAAAGGTGGTGTACAAGAGCTTCCGTACTTTCTCTTCAGCTGACGCCCATGTATCTGAATGACTATCGTCAAAGCCGTAAAAAAGCAAGTTGTCCCGCCGAGCCCTATCTTCTAAATCATCAAGGCGAAACAGCACAGCCTAATTTTCGCAGTTGACAATTTCAGCTACTGTGCGGCGAGTGTCAGCGTCGTCAGTAAGGCGTTCCAGGGTGGAAACCTTGTTCTCAACCGCTGCTAATCTCTCGGTTACATCTGTTACTCGATCTTCTAGCAATTTCTGGCTGGCTCTTACTTCGTTTAGCGACGACATTACTTCGGCGTGGCGTGATTTCATTGTACCCGCGAGGGATTTTATAGCTTCCAGTACTTCACTATTGGTAATCTCGGCTACCGGTTTAGGAGGCCCAGGGTCATGTTCTATATCCCCAGACATAATAAGCAATTGCATAGCATGAACACAGTCAGTGCAAACCATCAAAAGCACATGGGGGCATGGGACAAGCAGCAGACAACGGTTGCTCGTTTTCTTACAATGCAAGGAAGGTGAACAACTAACCTGTATGAAAAACAGGAAGGGCTTAAGCAACGCCATCTTCACTGCTGCTGCCACATGCCCGCTGATGGCAGCTTGTTCACGCTGGCTCTTTATACTGTCTGAATCCCCTGGCGGCTGTGATGCGGTGGTTCCTCCGGTGTAGGTGCGCAGTGGAGCCGCGTCCACGCATGGCCGCGCATAGTCGACTCGTTGAAGATAGCAGCTGGTCACCGGGGTTGACCAAGAATGCACAAAGCAGCCAGGCTGCGGCGTTGATTCCGGAGACGAGACAGCCA
Source organism: Rhipicephalus microplus (assembly GCF_043290135.1). Classification (NCBI taxonomy): domain Eukaryota; kingdom Metazoa; phylum Arthropoda; class Arachnida; order Ixodida; family Ixodidae; genus Rhipicephalus; species Rhipicephalus microplus. The sequence goes on from NW_027464589.1 coordinate 9,806,878, forward strand.
GTATCTGTATGAAAAACAGGAAGGGCTTAAGCAACGCCATCTTCACTGCTGCTGCCACATGCCCACTGATGGCAGCTTGTTCACGCTGGCTCTTCATACTGTCCGAATCCCCTGGCGGCTGTGATGCGGTGGTTCCTCCGGTGTAGGTGCGCAGTGGAGCCGCGTCCACGCATGGCCGCGCATACTCGACTCGTTGAAGGCAGCAGCTGGTCACCGGGGTTGACCAAGAATGCACAAAGCAGCCAGGCTGCGGCGTTGATTCCGGAGACGAGACAGCCAGTATCTGTATGAAAAACAGGAAGGGCTTAAGCAACGCCATCTTCACTGCTGCTGCCACATGCCCACAGTGTGGTATGTGCTGCGCTGACTCGAGTGAAACTGCAGGGACAGGATGAACGAACAATGGCGGTGATGCAGCAGGGCATTTCAAGGCTTCCGCGTAGGTTGTCCCACGGCGATATTCAGCAGGAGCTGACGCAGCTGTATCATGAGGCAAGGTGTCCCGGAGGGCCTGGCGCAGCTCATCCTTGATCACAGTTGCAATAGAGCTAATCGTAGGATGAGGTGTTACACCAGCCTTTTGCAACCCTTCACGTATGATATTACGGATGATTTCACGTAAGGAGTCATAGCTAGTCCAAGCGGTGGTGAAAATGTCAGCAGTGAACATGGCACTGACTTGCCTGTCGTATTGATTTGATCGCTGCTGCAGCATTTTTTCCATTGTCACGGCTTCGGACAAGAACTTCGCGATCGTCTTCGGATCGTCTTCGCACGAGGCCGGCGAAAAGCTGGTCCTTGGCACCGCGCATCAAGTGACGCAACTTCTTGTCCTCCGTCATTCTTGAATCTGCCCGTTGGAAGAAGCGCGTCATGTCTTCGACGTACGCGGTCACAGTTTCGTTTGGCGACTGGACGTGGGCAAGAATAGCTCGTTCAGCTCTTTCTTGGCGGTCAGCGCTGGCATATGTCTGCAGAAGTCTACGAGAGAATTCGGGCCACGTCGTCAGCTGCTCCTCTCGATTTTGATACCAAGTGCGTGCCCCGTCTTCGAGATAGAAGTAGACACGACCCAGTTTCACCGCGTAGTCCCACTGATTCAAGGTGGCTACGTGCTCGAAGTCCGCCAACCAGTCCTCAACGTCCTCGCGCTGCGTACCATGGAACGTCGCCTGTGCCCGTGGGCTTTCCAACGTATAGCGGTTCGACGACGTGCTTCCCGTGCCGGTTGGCAAGGTTTGCACCGAAGTGCTGGTCATGTTTGTTGACGTGGTGGGAGCAGTATCGTCGACTTCCGGAGGCAATCCCCTGATTCGGCGGCTAGTCTGATGCACGGGTGTATTGACTGGCACTGGACTCGTATTACGGCTTCAAGGGGGGGGGGGTCTGTAGCATCCGTGAGACTACGCAGCACCTTCCACCAATTTGTGACGATAATGACAGACCACCACGCCCTCTGTTGGTTGGCAAGCCTGCGCGACCCTTAGGGACGGCTAGCAGGGTGGAACTTGTGGCTGCAGAAATTTGACGTCACCATCGTCCATAAGTCCGGCCGTAAGCATGAAGACGCTGACACACTGTCACGCGCACCCCTCCATGTCGTCAGTCAGGAAGCAGAGGTAGACGAAGGCTTCCTGGGCGCCGTTAGCTCATCAGACTTGAGCAAACGGCAGCGGGATGACGCAGACATTCGTCCGATCATCGATCATTTAGAGGGCCAGGGCACAATCATACCACGTCATTTATTCCGCTCGTTGCAGTCGTTCTGCCTGTGAGAGGGTGTGCTGTACAAGAAGGACGCTCGTTCGAACAACCGTGCTTACCTCCTGGTGGTTCCTCGAGACATGCGAGAAGACGTCCTCTTCGCTTGCCATGACGAACCCACATCCGGTCATCTGGGCTACTCACGGACACTTTCCAGAGTGAGCGAGAGGTACTATTGGCCATGACTTTCGGCAAGCGTCAAGAAGTACGTCAAGAGCTGTCGGGAATGTCAGCGCCGAAAGCAACCATCTGTTAAGCCAAATGGTTTGCTTTGGCCCATTGAAGCACCTTGCACGCCATTCAACCAAGTCGGCATGAACATTCTCGGGCCATTTCCCCTGTCAGCGGACAGCAACAAATGGGTGATCGTCGTGACCGACTATTTGACGCGCTACGCTGAGACGCAGGCGATTGAACGAGCCACGGCTTCCAAGGTAGCACAATTTTTCATGCGCCACATCGAGTTACGACAAAGTGCTCCTTCCAGTATAATAACGGACAGAGGGACGGCATTCACGGCGCAGCTTATGGACGAAGTTTTCAAACTGAGCAACACCAGACACCGAAAGACAACTGCGTACCACCCGCAAACCAACGGACTTACCGAGCGACTGAATAAGACCATCGCAGACATGATCTCAATGCACATCGACGTACAGCACAAAACATGGGACCGGATCCGACCTTACGTGACCTTCGCGTATAATAGAGACCACGCGATTCGCGCCATTTCGGCTTCTCTACGGCCGCGAAGTGCAGACCATGCTGGACTCTATGCTACCGTGTCAAGACGAAGGCGAGTTGGCAACTGACGCCGATGAATTCGCAGAGCGTGCTGAGGAACCCCGGCAGCTCCCGCGACTACACATCGGCCAGCAACAGCAGGCAGACGCACGGCGCTATAACATCCGCCACAGGGAAGTGTTTTACAACCCCGGAGACCAAGTTTGGGTGTGGACGCCCGTCCGCCGCCGTGGCCTTGGTGAAAAGTTACTGAGTCGGTACTTTGGCCCATATAAAGTGCTACGCCGCCTCAGTGAAGTGAACTACGAAGTGGTTACGGACACAACATCGCAGGCACCGAGCAGGACACGACCGAGGCCGGACGTCGTTCATGTGTTGCATGTGAAACCATTTATTGCGCGTTGTTCGTAACTTTTTCCTTGCTGTACACTGTTCTTTGTGTTATTCATTTATTTTTGTGAACTTGCTTCTTCGTTCACTGATTTTTCCTATATTGGCTCGCTCGTTAATTTCTACTTTTACTTTATCCGAATTTCCAATTTTTTTTTTTTTTCACGCGCCTATGTCGTAACATCGGGGTGGTGCTATATACTTTCCTTTCCCTCTTTTAGGACTTTTTTTTCCTTTCGAACGGGGGATAATGCCACCCACACGTAGTGGGTCGACTGCAAGAGCGGCTCTACTATTTGGAGGAAAGAAAGAAGATCGCGCGCCTTTTCTCGACTTGAGAGCCAGCCACGACTGACGCATCGTCCCAGCGCTAGCTATCCGGTGGTTTAATAAACCCCAGTACCTGTGATTCATCGTGAAAATATCATGGTTTTGGCGCATTAAACACCAGAAATTATAACATGTTCATTTCTTTTTTAGCTGACTCCTTTGATGCAATACAGGTATTGCCATACTCTTTGACATCATCAGGAAACGTGAAGCAATCGGTCTCTCTGCCGACTGTGTAACTTCTGACATGGGGAGTGGAAACCAGGCCATTTGGAGACTGTGCAGTATAACAGCCATCAACTACGGGCGCCCTCGGACCACATGTGTTCACCCCTGTGGTGAAGGCCGCAATCTCCACATCCTTGCGGATGCACCCCACCTTCTGAAGAACTTGCGTGGTCATCTGGTGAGGCAGCAGAAGATAGTTCTGTATGATGAGACTGTGGTTAAGAACAAGTTGCCAAGGAATGAGGTAAAGTATGATGTTGCTATGTAAGCAGTCAGTGCATAGCATCTTGTGGTCACGTAGTCGCCAAAAAAAAAAAACTAATTACTTTGACTGTTTTCTTTGAATGACCATGCGTTATAACACTTCAAGACAAAAATTTAAATAAACAGCCTCTTATGTGCTAAAGTGGTTGCTTGAGCGTGTTGGTACGACATATTGGAGGGAAACAGCGCGAAAGACCACGCAGAGACCAGGCTGTTGTATGTGTCCTTCTCGGCCTGGTCTCCCATCTTTCAAGCCGTTCCCTCCAATTTCTCCAATGTGCACTGCTGCATGAATGCTTCTGCTTGTAATTGCCAATTAACCCTGCCAGAATGCCTGTATAAGGGGCTCTACCACGTTCAAATACAACTTAAAGTACATGAAAGACGAATGTGAAAGCCAAACAAAGCACACACTGTCCACATTTCTGCAGGTTTGGTGGTTTATGCCTTTCAAACTGTCAACATAACACACCAAATGGATCAGCACATTCTGATAGCCCCATGCTGCATTATATGACTCTATCTTATACCTGCATATTTCCTCATTTCATCGTCTCTACTCCTCTGCTGTTGACTGCACCCCTTCTGTTATACTGATCGATGACCTGTTATCTACTGCAGGCATAACTTGCTCAACTTCATGTCACTTATTCAAACTGCCTCTGTTATCTGATTAACAAGCATTTACTCTCTTCAGTTAGTGGTTACTACTCGCACTACTCTTCGCATTTTTAAACGTTATTCATATACTTTTTTCTATCCTTCAGTGCAGTCCTTAGCTTCCTCATGAGCTTTTTGCTTGAAATAAATGCACGATAGGCAAATACGAGTAGGGTATATACAGCACTTTCGGTCTAAAGGGGTACTTGTAACCTAGGCAGCACGCCGGCGTTGGACCAATCTTGGACCAATATCGGTCAACATTGGCACCGACGTCGGTTTTTCGGCCAAGTGCAACTTCTTCCAATGTCGGGCTGACGTTCAAGCCAACGATGGGCAGACGTTTCACCGATGTTAGGGTGGCTAGAATTGGGAGGTGTGATTAGCGGGGCGCTTTTCGCTTGTCGGAGAAGGTCACTCGGCGCGCCGATGCCGCTAGGGGTGCTGATGGCAGTGGCACGGGTAGGGAGCGGCGCACTTCCCTGTGTTTGGTGCAGGTGCCCTGAAATTTTCTTCGCAAGCAGTCGCTACTATGCAAGTATGCCATGAGTCAACGCGCTAGGTCCCTCTGATATGCCCGAGGATGCCAACGGTAAAAAAGAAGACCCAGCGTTGGTGCTTTGTGCCTGGGTGCCAATAGATCATGCATCGTACACTGCTGAGCGAAGTGACTCCCGCCTTGTATATTATGTCGCAGGCTACGTTGAGAGAAAGCGTATACTTAGCAATAATTGTGATGAGTGCAAGAACGCCTGTCTTGTCTCGAGAGAAAATGTGCCACGAACCTCCTAGCCCAGGCAAACAAGCTGTGGGATCTGGGTAGACTTTTGTATCCGTTGAATTCCCTTTATACCCTCATCCTGAACCTTGAGGACAAAATCACTCGTTTCTTGAGCTCCGCACGTCTTTACGCCAAGTCGGCCATAGAGATGCTGAAGGGGATTGGCGAGACACAACAAATCGGCTGCCCAAAGCATGGTGCTCTCTTGACCAAAAGTGTGGTGCGAATTTATTGCCTCACTCGTGTCCCCCCCCCCCCTCTTTTTTTGAAAGGCATGAACCAAAAAGAAGACGAAAAGAAAGGGCGGAGAGTTAAGCCATGTGTACTCTAGTGGCAGAGCATGAATACCTTGGCATGCATGAAAATAAAGCTATGTTTTTGTTAAAAAAAGTGTCTCTTCTATTTATGCTGCTGGGGACAATTCTCAAGTCACAGGCGTCGCGGCATACGTACGTTTTAGCGCTGTCCCAGCGTTACTCGTCTAGGTTAATGAGCTATCGTAGGCTGCTAAAACATCTACGATCGGAAACCGATAATTGAATGCCAAGTGAGAATTTAAGCTGCGACTCACACAAGATTATGTGTTCGTGGCGGGGCAGCAAAACGAGGCTCTTGTACCGACGTTTCTGCTCGTGGATGAAGGGACTTAACATGCTCTAAGTAATATGAAGCCTTCAAGTAATCGCAACGTCTCGTAACACCCCTGCAGTTCTGCCGTTCGTAACCGCAATATCCCGAAATCCACAAATGTTGGTGTCGGGTCTCACTCATATGCCTTCTCGAGAATTGTTTTCAGAGGCGAGGCTGCGGCGGCTGCATTTCCGATGGCGGCGGAAATGTTGTAGGCCCGTGTGCTCAGATTTGGCGGCACGTTAAAAAACCCCAGGTGGTCGACATTTCCGGAGCCCTCCACTACAGCGTCTCTCATAATCATATAGTGGTTTTGGGACGTTAAACTCCACATATCAATCATGTTTTCAGAGGCGAGAAAATATAGAGATACTTAAGCCACGTAATACATCACGTGGTTTAACTATCTTAAGTATTGTCAAACATTGACTCAATAAAAAAGGTTTTCACTGAAAATAGACAACCGCCATATTGCGTGAGAGCAGGCCCGTATATAGCCAGAAAAAACCAGGGGGAAGGGGCCCCTAGCTCCTCCCCCTCACCCCCCTCGGCTACTGGCCTGCTTTTTACTGCGTGAGAGAGATTTCTGCGGATAGCAGCGCGCGCTCATTCGTATGTCGCCTGCGCAAGGGTACCCGCGCCTCTGCGTGCAGCGCTCCAAGCGGCATCGGTGCGCTTTGGGGACTGGTTTCAGCGGCCGCTTTTCACACCTCCTCATTCTAGCCACCCTACCGCTGTTTTAGCCAGTATACAACTAACATTCAGAATCAGAATCAGAAATTTATTAATAAAATTCGGTACAAGTGACAGGAATTTAGTATACAGAAGGAGGTCCCATAGTCAAGTGACTGTATCGGGACCTCCTGTACAAATGCAATGAGTTATTAAACACATTAAAGCAACAGGAGCGTAAGTATAAATCAAAGCGTACAACTGAGCGCATAAAAAATAGAGAAAACAAAATAAAGGTGTGAAGTACAAACAAAAACAAAAAAAAAAAAAGCGATAGAACAGTTTAACAATCAATATACAAAACTAAATAATAAAAGGAAATAAAAAAAAAACAAATAAAAAGAAATACAAAAAACAGACCAAACAAAAGCATACGTCAAATAAAACAAGCAGTAAGTCTTATGGTTAGTCCGCATGAAGCAAATACAATTTATACTGTTTCTTAAATTGATGAAATGAACTGATAGATTTTATGTTAAGTGGAAGAGTATTCCACAATGAGATAGAAGTGAATTTAACAGTTTGTTTGCCATAATTAGTACGTATACTGGGTAGAAGGAAGTTATTGTTTAGTGCAAATCGGGTATTACTATAAATAACAAGATCAGAAGACGGGAAAATGGTAGGGGGAAGTTGATTATTAAGAAGTCTGTAGAAAAAAATGCCAAGGTTGAACTTAGTAAGTTCAGTGAGAGTAAGGATGTTATTTTCATGTAGTAAAAATTTAGCATTAGAAAAACGTGGGCTGGATGTAATTAGTCGAATAGCATGATTTTGGACGATTTGAAGAGACGAAATGTGAGTATTGTAAGTATTGCCCCAACATGTTATACCGTAGGTAAAATGAGAATGTACGAAAGAGTGATAGAGGGATAGTAATGTGCTGCGTGAGAAGTACGGGCGCGTTTTTACCAAGACTCTTATACCATATGCTAATTTTTTTTTTATGTGAGCAATATGTCTCTGATATTTTAAATTGCAATCTAGAAGGATGCCAAGGAAGGAAGAAAATGAGCAAGGAGAGATAGAGTGGGGGCCAAAAGTAATATTAGGTGCTGATGTTACATTCCGCTGGTGTGAGGTGAAAACAACAAACTTGGTTTTAGAAGCATTAATAGACAACATATTAGTATTACACCATTTGAAAATACTTTCTAAGTCAGTATTCAAAATGGTTACAAGAGATGAGATGTCTTTATGAGAGGTGAATATGGTGGTATCGTCGGCGTACAAAATGCATTGTGATGAAGACAGACACTTGGGCAAATCATTAATATAAATCAAAAACAGAAGTGGCCCCAAAATGGAGCCTTGGGGCACACCAATATTAGTGGTTCGCTGTCGGGAATAGACGTTGGAAATAGAAACAACATGAACTCTGTTGTGTAAGTAGCTTTTTAGTAATGAAAGAGCAGGGCCGCAAATGCCAATGGACTCCAGTTTAGTGAACAGAATATTATGATTTATGCTGTCAAATGCTTTTGTTAGATCGATGAATATTGAGGCAACTAGGCGTCCTTCGTCTATTAATTTTTTTATCTGATCAGTAAGATGAATAAGCGCCATCTCTGTTGAGTAGCCATGGCGAAAACCAAACTGAGAGGAAGAGATAATGTTAAACTTGGAAAGATATTTAGTTAGTCGTGTCTCAATGAGTTTCTCAACCACTTTTCCAAGGAATGGTAAAATACAAATAGGACGGTAGTTGTTTAGTAATGATTTATCCCCCTTTTTAAAAACAGGGATAACTTTGCCACGCTTTAATTCATAAGGGAATACACCATTCTTGAACATCAAATTAACAATAAATGAAAGAATGTCTGATATTATATGCACAATAGATTTTATGTTAGCAGGATGGATCTCATCTATGCCAGCACTAGTCATTTTTAAATTACGAATAACATCAGTTATTTCATCCGGTATTGTAGGAAATAAAAAGAATGAGTGGGGTAAGCGAGAAGTGTTAATGCTTTCTGTAGGAGAATTGGTATTATCAGGGAAGAAGAAGTTGCTAAAAGCCTCAGCTACTTCTGAAGGGGAATCATATTCTACTCCATCAATTATAATTCGACGTACCTCGTCTTGTCTCGAGTTCCTGTTTAAAAAAGAGTTCACAATCTCCCATTTCTTTTTAGTGCTAGAAGCATGTTGGATTCTTTCTTCAAAATAAAGTCTTTTGGCAGTTTTAAGTTTGTAGTTAAGAGCATTGCAGAAGATTTTATATCGGGCACTTAAGTTCTTATTAAAAGGTTGTTTTTTAGTTTTTCTATACAAGTTATCTCGTTTGCGCATTTCTGTTAATAGCTGTTGCGAAAGCCATGGATTATGAGAGAAGGCGATGATTTTTTTACATTTTGTTGTAAAACATTGGGCCTCTGTAGATATGCCGACGAAAGCCTATCGTATTGCCGACAAAGTTGCCAATGTTCGGCCAACATTGGGCCATATTTCAGCCAATCGCATGCCAATGTTTGCTGCACGACGAATATTGGCTGCCGATGTACGACCGACATTGGGCCAATCCAGGGCCACATTGCAGCCAATCAAATGCCGTTATTACACCTATGTTTCCTGCACAACAAATACTGGCTACTGATTGGCTTGCCATTATGTAACCATTATTAGTAGGGAATTTTCTTACCCGAAGATTAAACAATATGCCTTAATGACCCGGTCTTGTAGCTTTGCAGCCCTGTATACTTGGGGCAACAGAAAATTGAATACTGAGAACTGAAGGCAGTTAATCTATTTTATCTTTTATACCTAATCCCTTTGCTAACTCTAGAAGTGTAGTTCATTTACTTACCAATCCATGTTTTGCAATGGAGAGTGCTTTATTTGGTACTGGTATTTGGTGCAGCAGATGGAAAAAAGTCCTTATGAAATAAATGCTGAAAGCATATGTCCCCCACATGCAACTGATAATTGAGAATATTCATACAGTTTAGAGCACTTTTTTATAACTAAAACATGGTGATGATGCTTCCGACTCAGCGTAAGCTAGCTGAACAGTGCACCACCGACAGTCTTCAGACCATTTATTCTTTTTTTTATTTATTAGGTACAACAAAAAATATATACATTGAAAAAATATATACACAACAAAAAGTGCCCGCTCTTTTGCAGGTCAGGTGGTGTTGGGGGCACAGTGGCAGTGGTGCTGTCAAGGCCCTGGCCGCTGTGTCTAGGCAGAAAGCCAGCTGCCGCGAGCAGCTGGCTACACTCTGAGAGTGGGGATCATCGGACTGCTCCACAACAAATGCTTCTCTGAAGCGCCACTTCCTGCCCCCACAGCCCACAGCGGTCTCCAGACCTTGGCAACCACCTTTTTATAAAGTTGAGGGTCTCCGCCTGGTCGCACCCTGCTTTTTGGCAGATAAAATCTGCATACAAGAACATAAATACCATAGTACACATGAAGCACTGCAGTACAGAGAATACACTAGGGTACACACACATAAAACAATGAACAAGTCTAACCTGTCACTAATTTACAGAGCCTCAGGTTCCCAAAGGCCCTTCTCCCTTTTCTACCATGAAGGCTGTACAGCACTTGCACGTCATGTGCCAATACATTCTTCATGGCATACACACGAATTTCTCAGAGGCCTTGTCCCCCAATCTGTAGGAGGTGCTTGCACTGTAAAAAAATGCAAGAAGCATAGATGGGGTAAACAGAACAGCACATCGAAATGTTTTCATGATAAAAAACTGCAGAAAGAGGAAACTGAAAACAACTTGAATTTTTGGTTGACCTAAAATGGTTGCCACATCAGCCCTCTCACACTCAGTGTGAGAGCCTTTCAGAGTTTTTCTCTGATATGCATGCTTTCGCTGTTATGAAATCAAATACAACACTGTTATAACACTTAAGAAATATTGATTCTAGCTATGAAATAGTATAATTACTTTGTATGCTGCTCAAATTCCAATACACTTTTCCGCGAGGTTACAATGTCTTTGCCTGAATGTTGACCAGGAATAGCTTCTACAGGTGAAAACGATAAAATATGTGGACTTCAAAAAGAAGCTTGGACATGTTTTTAATCAATGCATAGTAAGCAGAGCGCAACAAGATAAATGAACATGGTCAAGGCGTACTAAGGGGCAACCTTAGAGCGACCAAATCTTGTTCATAGATGAACCTGATAGAAAAATTAAGGTCGCACCAGATGGTCGCACCATTTGTTTTTTATATTTTGTGTGATAGCCAACAAAGAGGCATGTCACAATAGAAATCTCATCACAATAAACAAAGGTGCATTTTTCTTCACCCTGCAAAATTAGGTGCATGTTAGATTTTGAAAAAAAGTAAGAAATCAGCTAACACAAGGCAGGGTGAACAGCAGCTCAAAGTAGAGAGAGCCGCAGCGGGCACGAAATAGGGTGATCAATGAACAAAATTACTGAATGTCTGTTTTAAGCAGGCTATTGCTAGTCACTGCCCATCAAACACACGATGCCGCTTTCAAACACACGATGCCGCCTACATCGTCTGCTAGCTTAGGACACTTCACTCGGACTTCGCACACAAATGTTGTAGGCCCGTGTGCTCAGATTTGGGTGCACGTTAAAGAACCCCAGGTGGTCGAAATTTCCGGAGCCCTCCACTACAGCGTCTCTCATAATCATATAGTGGTTTTGGGATGTTAAACCCCACAAAGCAATCAAATCAATCAACTCGGACTTCACAGACTATAGTAAATACAGTCGAATCTCATTAATTCCAACACACCTAATTCGAACTGACGCTGTGGTCCTATCAAAGCTATGTGTATTCATATGGGTGAAAACACCCAGTAATTCGAATGTGCAAGCACTTGCGACAGTTAATTCAAACATACCACGCTCCGAAAATGCTCTCAGCACCCCGCCCAATCCTGCGGTGGCACTTCAGACACCTCATCGCTGCGCTTGAAGAAGAAAATGAAAGAAAAGACTGCGGTGCAATGTTTGCCGTCTCTCAAATGCCAATCTGCGACGTGCCTGTGCCACGCTTCGGCTTTTTCCGTCCCTGCCACATAGAGACCCTTCTCTTCTTAACACCGCGCACGAAGAGAGAGGAAAAAAAAAGCTGTCACAGTGAGTTGGCTCTCTTTAATTCTGATCTGCGACGCGCTAATGCCATGCTTCCCTTTTTTTCGTTCCTGCTATGTAGAGACGCTTCTCCTTTGAACACCGCGCATGAAGAAAGCAAAAAAAAAAAAAAAAGCTGCCGCGGAGTGTTTCTCTCTCGAATGCGGATCTGCTTTTCTCCGGGTGGAGACGCTGCTTCTTTCTCATCATGTGCTGGCCATCATCATGTGCTCATCATCATGTGTGATCTTATCATGTGCTAGCCATGAATGCGACCATGCTCGTGTTGTTGCTGCTGCTGTTCTTCCATCTTGGCTGCAGCTGCCTCTGACTCTCCCTGTATATTTTGTAAATATATTTATTGCATTAATTCTCTCACCCACGTGAGATTTGGTGGTGGTACGGGGTAGAACACGACATAACGAAGCTCCGCAGTGGCCGACGCTTGGATTTTTCCACCATGTCAAACCAGGGACCGACTCCCGCAGAGGCGACTACAACAACAACTGTTGTCCTTCTGCAGCTAAAAGATCCTGGCACGTTCTGTGGCACGGATGATATCGACATCGAAGAATGGCGGCCGTTGTACGAACGTACAAGTGAGAATTACCGCTGGGATGAAACTCTTATGTTAGCCAATATCCTGTTCTACTTAAAAGGAACAGCAAAAGTGTAGTTCGAGAACCATGAAGAAGAAATTGGAAGCTGGGATGCGTGCAAAGGAAAGATGCGCGCCCTTTTCGGCAAGTCTGTGGGCAGAAAGGCAGCGGCCAAGGAGTTGGCATCTCGTGCGCACTTGTCATCAGAGTCCTACGTGACTTACATACAGGACGTGCTTGCCCTTTGCTGAAAAGCAGACAACGGTATGGAAGAAACTGAAAAAGTAGCTCACATAATGAAAGGCATTGCAGATGATGCATTCAACCTTCTCATATGCAAGGACTACAACACGGTCGATGCCATCATCAAGGAGTGCCAGCGTTTTGAGGCCGCAAAAAGTCGACGTATCGCCTATAATTTCACTCGACTACCAAACACGGCAGCAACCTGGTCGTGCGAAGACAGGCCTGCACTACAGACGCCGTTAACTGCAGAGCACGTGACCAAGATCATCAGACGTGAACTTGAAGCTCTGTCTCCTGCGTCCACGTGCTCCCATACCTGTGAATCTAGCCCTCAGATGGTGCCACTGGTACATGTCATTGTGCGACAAGAGCTTTCCAATGCTGGACTGGCCTCCTAGTGCACTACAGCTCCCTCTCAGCCGATGAACCGTCGTCGACCCCCTGTTTTGTATGCCCAAAGTCAAAACCTTCCGGTGCGCCCTCGCAATCCAGCCGAGTGGAGGACCACTGACGATTGCCCGATTTGTTTCAACTGCCACCGTATCGGACACGTGGCCCGCCATTGTAACACTCGGTGGTATTGGCATCAGGCATCCTATGGGTACACCCATCGGCCAGAGAGGGATCATGGACGCTTTCAAACTTACCGGCAGTCACCTAAGGCCACCAGTGAAGACGTTCCTTCTCCATCTCCGCATGCTCACCAGTCCCGTTCACCGCTCTCCCGTCGCCCGTCGTCTCGCTCGCCCCAATTTCGCCAACCAACGTCGCCGACTGACCACCTGCCGGGGGAAAACTAGATGATGCAGCTCCCGGAGGTGATGCTGCATCGACCACTTTCCCGCCAAATCCTCTGACCATGCTGCCGACTCGACGCAACCTTATTGACGTTGAAGTAGATGACACACCCGGTGTTGCACTTGTGGGCACAGGGGCTCACATATCAGTGATGAATTCAGAACTTCGTTGCCGCCTTAGGAAAGTTTTAACGCCACCCACAGTGCAACTCATCCAGGTCGCCGACGGCGGCATGTTTCCCGTGCTTGGAATGTGCTCCGCGCGTATAAGTGTGGCTGATCGCTCCACGACAGTGCTGTTTGCTGTGCTCGAGAAATGTTCCCATGAACTTATGCTCTGCATGGACCTTCTATCCGCCCACTCTGCCCTGATTGATTGTGGAACTGGCATGCTTCTTCAACTTGATTTACCGTGTTACCATGACGACCCAACACCAGCTCAACCACGTCTGTGTTCTGCAGATCACGTTCGCCTAGTACCTCAAGCCGTTACTTACGTGAACCCGAGATCTGTTCCTCCTGTTCCCGATGGCGACTACATGGTGACACCTAATGCTGACGTTCTGCTGGCCAAAAATGTTGCCGTGCCTCACACACTTTTGACAGTCACGGGAAATACAGCATCTCTTCCGATCCTAAACTTCAGCTGGTGCGCTCAAGTTATCCCAGATGGTATGACTTTGGCAAATGTTTCTTCTATAGATGCTGCTATTTCGACGTTCGTTACCGATTCTTCTTCGTCCTCTGTTCCGTTCTCATCCTCGAAGAGTGCAGTGGATGCCACCATCGACAAGATGATTGCTCCGGACCTTCTTCCGAGCTGACATCCAGCACCTGCTTAAATCCTACTGCGACATCTTTGATTTTGATGACCGCCCTTTGGGTCAGACATCCTTTGTAACTCATAGGATTAACACTGAAGACGCCAGACCCCATCCGACGACGTCCTTATCGCGTGTCTAATGCTGAGAAACAAGTTATCCAGCACAAAGTTGAAGAAATGCTCACAAAAGATGTCATCGAAACTTTCTGCAGTCCATGGGCATCGCCAGTCGTGCTAGTCAAGAAGAAGGATGGCAGCTGGCGCTTCTGCGTAGACTACCGTCACTTAAACAAAGTAACACGTAAGGACGTGTATCCACTGCCGCGGATTGACGATGCTCTAGACTGCCAACATGGGTCTGCCTACTTTTCATCAATCGACTTGCGATCAGGATACTGGCAGATTTCAGTCGATCATCGAGACCGTGAGAAAACCGCATTCATCACACCGGATAAACTTTTCCAGTTCAAGGTTATGCCATTTGGATTGTGTGATGCGCCAGCTACATTTGAAAGGATGATGGACTCTCTCCTGCGTGGATACAAATGGACCACGTGCCTGTGCTATCTCGATGACGTCATCGTATTTTCACCTACATTCGAAAGCCACCTTAGCCGCTTAACGGCTGTTCTTGAGGTTTTCCGGAAAGCAGAACTTCAGCTCAACTCTTACAAATGTCGCTTTGGCCGCCGAGAAATCACTGTGCTGGGCCACCTTGTCACTGCTCGAGGCGTGCAACCTGATCCTGACGAAATTCGAGTTGTCAAAGATTTTCCCATACCACGTTCCGCAAAAGATGTACTGAGTTTTATCGGCCTTTGTTCTTACTTTCGACGTTTCGGGAAGAATTTTGCTGATATTGCACGACCACTTCCGGAGCTACTGAAGAAGGACATGCCTTTTTATCGGGGTACTGACCAAGCAACTGCCTTCAGCACCCTTACAACATTACTTACTTGCCCACCCATCTTGGCCCATTTCGACCCATCAGCCCATACTGAAGTTTGTACCAATGCCAGCGGACATGGAATTGGTGCTGTTCTCGCCCAGCGGCAACGAGGACAGGATCGCGTCATTGCTTGTGCCAGTCGCCTCCTTTCTCCTTCGGAGAGCAAGTTTTCCATAACAGAGCGTGAGTGCCTCGCACTAGTCTGGGCAGCCGAAAAATTTCGACCATACTTGTTTGGCCGCACCTTTTCGGTAATTACAGATCACCATGCCCTGTGCTGGCTGTCGTCTCTTAAAGATCCAACTGGACGACTTGGCCGTTGGGCCTTGAAACAACAAGAATACAGCTTCGACGTGGCATACAAATCTGGCCTAATGCACCAGAATGCCGACTGTCTATCCCGTCACCCCGTGGACCCACCTGACCTTTCAGCACATGATTCTGACCCTTGTGTCTTCGCCATGTCGGCTTTCACCGATATACGCAAGGAACCGCTCAGCGATGCCCACTTGCGGTCTATCATGCAGAGTCTACGTTTGCCCCACGTAGACCTGTCGCTACACTTGTTCGTTCTACGCAATGGCATTCTTTACCAACGCAACGCCAGCGCCGAGGGACTAGAGCTACTACTCGTAGTTCCTGCGACACTCCGTTCCGCTGTACTTGAACAGCTTCACGACTTCCCAACCGCGGGACATCTCGGGGTCACGCGCACGTACGATCGCGTGCGGCGTAGATTCTTCTGGCCAGGCCTTTACCGTTCTGTGCGCCGATACGTTGCTGCATGTGAGTCCTGCCAGCGCTCCAAACATTCCACCTTGCCACCAGCTGGTCCGCTCCAACCAAAAGACATACCCACCGTTCCCTTCTACCGCGTCGGTCTTGATCTCGTTGGACCATTTCCTACTTCTCTCACTGGAAACAAGTGGATAGCCGTAGCCACTGATTACACCGCGAGATACGCTATCACACGAGCGCTACCGACAAGCTGTGCCACTGACGTCGCGGACTTCTTGCTTCATGACGTAATTCTTTACCATGGCACTCCTCGACAGCTGCTGACTGAACGTGGTCGCTCATTTCTTTGAAAAGTAGTAAGTGACATCCTTCGCTCGTGTTCGACGCGTCACAAGCTCACTACGACCTATCACCCACAAACAAATGGTCTTACCGAGCGCCTAAATCGAACATTGACAACAATGCTCTCTATGTACGTTTCCAAAGATCACCTTGATTGGGATAGTACTTTGCCTAATGTGACATTCGCGTACAATTCGTCACGCCACGACACCGCTGGCTTCTCCCCCTTCTATTTATTGTTCGGCCGCCATCCAGCGTTACCCTTCGAGACTCTTCTCCCATCAACTACGCAAACGGTTACCGAGTACGCCCAGGATGCCACTGCTCGGGCTCAAGTGGCCCGCCAAATCGCACGGGAACGTCTTCTTGGTTCGCAGCTCTCTCAGAAGGCCCGCTACGATAGCCATCACAGAGTAGTTCCCTACTCTCCAGGTTCATTGATCCTCCTCTGGACACCATGCCGCCCCGTTGGCCTCTCTTCGAAGCTCCTGTCTCGCTACTCGGGGCCTTACAAGGTTTTACGCCGGCTTACCGATGTCACATACGAGATTGCTCCGTTGGGACAGTCAGTCATCGTCGTCCACGTGACCCGCCTCAAACCGTACATATCCGCATATAATCCAACTCTTCTTTAGGCGCGACATCGGCAACGAAAGAGCATCATAGACGACGAAGACGATGAAAGCGACCATGCTCGTGTTGTTGCTGCTGCTGTTCTTCCATCTTGGCTGCAGCTGCCTCTGACTCTCCCAGTATATTTTGTAAATATATTTATTGCATTCATTCTCTCGCCCCCGTGACAATATGATTGTGGCACTTTACCATTCCAGCTTTCCAGGAGGCACACATAGTGCAGCGTTAGTTCACCCCTCACAGTTAAGTGCATGCAGTAGGTTGCTCATAGCAACTGACTGCATGCAATGGTGAACATCTCGCATGCTTGCACCCCTGTTTCAGCATGCTGGCTTCCCCATACGCCTATAAATTGATGTTGATAAAATTGGGAAGACCAAGAACGACTACACAGTGCCTTCTGGCCACCCTAAACTCCAAACCTCCAGCCAGCAAACAAACAAAAGAAACAGAAGTATGCGGATGAATATTATTCCTAATGCAGCTGGAATAAAGTGTTGTTTTCACCGACTGTGTGTTCAGTCAATATGGAGTGAGTTAACTCCATAACGTAGCTTTTCTCATAACAGTGTTCACTTTATTGTAACACAAGGAGTGACTTCATAGCATCTAGAAGGAAAAATAGAATCTTCAGTATTTGATTGAAATGCGAGGCTCCACCTGAAAACAACAATAATCTGGAAAAAGAACTTATTACATTAAAAAAAAGGTAGCACAGTTATCCCCTTAACAAGAGACACTGATGTAACAGACAAACGGGGATAAGAGGCACCAGTGTGCCTACAGTAAAATACACGTTGATAAGAAAATGCATACGTAGTACCCTGCTGATAAGAGATGCCTTAACTAATAAAGAAGAATTGCTCCCCGGTGCATTCCTCGGTACATCGCTCTCAAGTGTAATACCAACTTTGCTGGCTGTCTTGCAAATACAGCAGGAATAATAAGTTTTTATGCACAGCAGCAGTATACAACTGGTGATGATTTGGTACAGTTAAGTTTAACATGTCACCACCAATAAAAATACTTTAGTTTCAACTTGCCTGCAAAGATATCACCATGCAAATAATAAATGGCTCAAAATGAATTTTCCCAGCCGTTATTCCACTGAAATACCTAAGGGCGGCATTTCAAGAATAGGAACATACATTAACATACTTCTCTAAAATACCAGAGCATTGCACTAGGAGCTGCATGGCCAATATATAAAGAACGCCACATAGATTCTCTCTTTGTTTTTGTCATGGCTACAACTGTTTAGGCTATCAGAGGTGCTGCCGACGGTGTAGCGAAACCGCAAAAAAAAAAGGAAATTAAAACACAAGAAATCGCCTTGGCCCGCATCCTATGCAAACCTGCAAACACTACAGACTGAAGATAACCTTTGCAGCATTTTTTGCATAGGGCACTAAGCCTAATGACTCCAAATCTTCTCTTTAGATGCAAAGCAGCTCATTGACCAGCCTGTGTAACTTGTCCATCCATGTCTCCATGCTAAAGCGCCGCACTGCGTTGCCCAGCTCCAGTTGTTGGAACGATGCCAAGTAGGTCAAGCCAGAGCTGCACATTGACATCACTCTCTCCCTCAACCGCAGCACCCAATAAACCCGGGTGGTGTTGCTTGTCCACCCGCTCGCAACAGACTTTTCTATCGCTTCACCCTCTCCACCACCGGCAATGCTCAAACTGCCCGTCGAGTGGAATTACTTTTTCGGCTCATTTATCTGTGATGAAACTCACACGAAAGCCAACCCGCCTCCCATGTCTTTGCATTTCAAAGAAACGTTTACTCGAGTAAAGGTTACACAGAGTTTCACTTCAACCTATTCTTTCAGTTCCCACCTTGACGCCTGTTTCAGCCAAGTCAACGTCGGGTACACCACTGCTGCTTCCCATCCCATCATTATTCTCTTTGGGGAGATGGTCAATAATTTTTTTTTCTGTGGTGGTGCATCATCTATAGCACTTTTGAATGCTATAACAGTGTTAAAGCCCGGACGATAAACAAAGAGAGAAAATTCCCAGCAGGTGCGCTAATAGAGACTGTGCACGCTAACATTTGGCCCGTCATGCATCAGGCACTTCGTAGATGCGCCTGTGCAGCTGGGAGCCCTGCAGTCAAGCATGCTAAACAAGACTGTTGACCACTGTACAATGACACATTGCCACAAATTTTCAAAACTTCATTTCACAGACTTCTGCACAAACTTCTTACACTCTTGCATGAATTTTGCACAAGCTTCTCTCATTCTTGCGCGATTTTCATCAGAACATAAAAGTGTTGGAAGTTGTATGTCCCTAAAAACTTGCACAATACATATAGCATACATCAAAGTCCATCATTTAACAGGTGCATAGTGTAACAATGAAAGGAAACTCACGCATGGTTGGCTCCGAGCCTTCCCCCTGCGGTGCCTCTTTGTGCCTGGGAGAGCACTGTACAGCTAGAGCAAAGTAGCATCAATCCAGTGTTAATGGCAGGTTAACAAGACAACAAAACTCAAGTGAAGGTGAAGCGTTGAGTGGAGGGACGTTCTAGAATACGGGGGTAAGATTGGTTGCAAGAACACTACAATTGACACACTTAATTTTTACACTTCATCTATATTGTACAGCCACACACACTCTGCATTGTTATAATGCAACATATACATACAGGCTTAAAAAGTAAACACTGTAGGCTGCTCAAATAACACCTACACAAAAAAATTACCCATAAGTGGACATGCGCAAAGTACTTTTATTTGAAACTCACAAAACTTTTGCGGTGGTGAATAAATAAGGCAGGTTATGCTTGGAGGCACATGAGAACTTGGCAGCTTTCATAAAGTACAAAAAACAATATGCTGTGCGTGTGTGTACACATGAAGCTTCAGCCTTTACATGTGGTTTCTTGAAAGAATCGACTATGAATTTTTATGGCACCTGTGCCCTTCAGCACAATTGAAAGCTTGCTGATCAGTGTGTGTAATCGTGGAATAGTTACCTGGAAAACGGCGTGAAACATCTAAAATAAAAATTTTCTAGCCGTGAAAGATACAGCTGTGTACACACAACACATGCTTCAAACAGTGGGAGGTGACCACAAGAGTGATTTGAGTGTAAGCGGCAGTATTCCGCATTCATGCACCCTGCCATTTTCAACTGTGGCCCAAAAGCAGCACCACTTCTCAGCGTGCTACTTATTTACATCATGAGCAGCACGGAATACAGCGAGGATGAAAACAACATATGCACTCAAATTTTGAGCACTATTTATGGTGCGCATGAAAAAATTAGGCCTTCGTACAACGACGAATTCATAATCCGTATTCACAAACCTTCTGCTGGGCTGCACCACATACATATCTTTCGTGGCTTTCAAAAGAGATTTGAAAAAATAATAACCAAATTTACTTTCGTCATGAACGCACTCACTAACTCACCCCCATTTCAGTCGCCGAAATTTGGATTTTTTTTCTCCCAAATAATAAACACACACCCTACGTTCATCCGCTGCAGTCCCACGTGCTCTCCCCCCCCCCCTTTACGCCTTCGCTCGCTGCCACATGCCATTTAATTTTTGTTTTCTATTTGTTCACGGCCTGTCTCCTGTCTTTTTTAATTATCTGTTGTAACATATACGACATTATCTTGTCCCTGAGGGCCAAAGCAACACCCTGGATGCCATTTACAAAGTTATGTCGCATCACCACATCAATTTATGGGAAACGAAAACTTCTAATGCATGTTTGTCGGTTTCATGTTTTTAGACGTAATACGTAGCCTTACGGGGCATTTTGACATGTTTCATTCACTCACAATAACAAGTTTGATACCAATGCGTTTTATTGAATAGATGTGGCCGATTATGCTATTCATTTTTTTCTATACCTTTTTCACCAAATTGTAACACATGACGATAGTAAACAATATGTGGCAGAAATTTTTCACTCATGTAAGTATCCATTCATTTATTTTACATTCGAAATTTGTTCCAAACTATTAAATTAGCATCATAGGCTACGCCAGCTCTTTGGTAATCTAGATATATACTTTGTTCTTATATTTGACACCATGAAATTGCCAAAAGCTCCATAAGAAATATTCTAATTGTGTATTACAATACTTTAACATCTTTTGTTCTAACGCAGCTATCGAAAATCTACTTAGACATTTGGAATCTGCAGAAGAAACTGAATAAGTGTAATAAGTTTCATTCAATTCAGACAAATAACAAAAACGTCTTTCAAGACTGACGTCATACGTTAAACCATAGTGAGAATAGAAAGTGGCGAAACACTTTCATGGGGTGCACGGGTGGTGCGAGGATAGCTTGCAGAAGACAGCGCCATCAACCACTGAGGATGTGAAGTGTAACAGAGAATCTAATTCCTACTGTTTCCAAACAGTGTTTGCTTATGTGAATTGTAACAGGTGAAGCTACATGACGTTTTTTTTGCATAACCACATTTTTTGCTCAACACTCAAAAGTATTCATTAAATTTACCTCACTTAATAAGCTCACTCCCAACTTTGATTCGATTTTTCAGGAGATGTGCATTCATTATGAGAGTATATACAATACTCAAACTGGAAAAGGTATGTTTGAATCTGTAGCTATATTCAAGATCTTTTTATTATCACCAAGATCAAATCCATGTGCTGGCTAATTGTCGGTTCTTTTAACTCAATCCTCATGGCATGATACAGTCGAATCTCATTACTTCAAACGTGCTTAATTACAACTTCCGGTTAATTCGAACTCACGATGTGTATTCCAAAGCTATGTGTATTCCAATAGGCGAACGAGTATTGAAGATTGGGCGAGTTGGTTCGCCGTACTTGAACTGGTATAGCGCATTATGGGGAAGAAGAAACGGCCGAGCAGACCGACACAAGAGGACAGAGGCGAAAACGCCCAGTAATTCAAACGCCCAAGCACTTCCGACGATTAATTCAAACATACCACGTTCCGAAAATGCTCTCAGCACCCGGCCCAATTCCGCTGCGGCACCTGTGACACATCAACGCTGCCCGCGAAGGAAACGAAAAGGAAAAAAGAAAAAGGCTGCGGTGGAATGTTTCCTCTCTCAAATGCTGATCTGCGACGCGCCTGTGTCACGCTTCTCCTTTATCCGCCTCCTCCTTCCACAATGCGCACAAAGAGAGAGGGAAAAAAAGAAAGCCGTCACTAAATGAATTATTGTGTGGTTAAAGGGAAGGATAAAGGCACTATCTTCTGCAGCCCTTGCCCCTTGCAGGAGCATGGCTCTGTGCCTTAGGGGAGGGGGGAGGCTCTGACGAGCCGGTTCCACACATGCCCTTTTCCCTTCCCTGCCATGTAACCCTTCTCCATTCAACGACGGACATGAAAGAGAGCAAAAAAAAAAAAAGCTGCTGTGAAGTGTTGGTTTTCTCTCAAATACTGATCTGCTTCTCCCAGTGTGGAAACGCTCCTCCTTTCTCCATTCGCTCGGAGGATTTCAAGCTGGACGGTTGTGCCCTCGCGATCTCCGACTTCAGCGTAGCTCCCGCCGACTGGTTCGCCCTCCGCGGTCTCCTGATGCCGTGCAGCTCTCGCATTGTGGCACCCCGCCCTTGGACTGCTTCGACCGGATCTCCACTTTCCTATCTCCTTCTTTTTTCCTCTCGCTGGCTGGCGGCTTCTTATCCATCTATTTTCCTTCTATTCTTTTTATTCCTTCTCTCTATATCTTTTATTCCCCATATCCCATTCCTCTGCTGACCTGTTGAGGTGTCCTCGTAAGGAGAGACAGTTACGGGTCGGCACCTTTCTTTTCTTTTCTTCTGATATAACCACAATCTCTCTCTCTCCTTTCTCGTCACGCGCTGGCCATGCTACAGCTGCGTGGCGGAGAGCGGAAAACTCCGCTACGTAGCGGTCGTTGTTGTAGTCGTCTTTTAAAAAAAGTGTCGGCGATGGACAGTTTTGCGCAAAACTTCTCTTGGCAGAAGAATGCTGAAGCCGAAGTAGAAATGCTTTGCAAACTGTGTGCGAAATTGATTGGCTTACTGCAAGGCAAATGTGTGCAGACGCGCATTACCGATTACTTCAATTAATAACAGATGTGCTGTGATTTGTAAATAAATGTAAGTCTTCTTAAACTCCCCCCTCGTGTGCTAGCTAAATGAACATGCACCACTGCATAGAGAGCCCTCCGTTTATTTAGCTTTCATTATTTCAAACTTCTTTCAATTCGAACAAAATTTCCGGCCCTTCGAGTTCGAATTATCGAGATTCGACTGTACCATACATCTCACTGTTACCACTGCCCACTTTATAAATATATTGCCACTCACAGCCTGCACACAGGATGCAGAACAGTGTGATGCCAGACCCGCATCCTGAAAAGTGGGGCACTGGTGCTATGTTGGAAGTGCCAACAGCATTTTTTCTACAACATATGTGAAAACTAACGACTAGTGAATGTGCACTGGTGTACACAGCAACACAGCGGCAAGATTCCCGCCACTTGTTAGAGGGACACGTGTTAAAGTCAAGTGACATTTTACGTGACAGTGAAAGCTCAATGTATAATGTATAAAACAACAATATTATCAACAACAATGCCTGACTTACCAAAAAACTAAGGTAAATGAACGAGAACACATGCGTCAAAACAACACATTGATCCTGATGACATCAGTTACAACCTACAATTATCACTAATAATCAAACTAGCTGTACTAAATAAAGAACCTTCCGTGCATCAAGAGACTTAATAAAATGCTGCTTGTTCGTTTTAGTTTGATTCACGGAAAAAAAAAAAACTGCCAGACGTTACTATGAAGAATGGCGCAAGTGGTTCAATAGTTCAATTTTCACCTGGTTAAACTAGACTGCTCATGCCATCTAGCTTTGTAGGCGGTATTCTTGTGCATTTACCTTAATTTGTCGGTAAATAGGGCACTGCTGTTGATAATACAATAGTACCTCGTTATAACAAAGTGTGAAATGAACTAATAGAAATAACAAAGCAATTGTAATTTCGCTTTAAATTCCCATACACGCCCATTATATAGGTTCATTTTAAAGAAGCGAAAATTTCCTCACAAGTGAATATTACGAACCATTGTTTGTCCACAACAAGCATTTACTGATCATTTCGGTATACGTCAATTCAATATGTTACAGCATGTGACGATTTACATCTCATCGCGGCTGCAGTAATTCAAAACTCGCCCCTTGTGCTGCCCCGTACGCGCCTGCTAACACTCGCTTTTGTGCGAGTCGCCTTGCCTCACCGTTCGTCAGGAACTAATGGACCGGCCCGCGCAGCAACTCGTGCGAGCGTGCGCATCAGCCAGCCTCCCCTCTTTTGTAGAACTCGTTGGCACGCCCGCGCATCTGACCTCCTCGAAATGGTATAGGTGTTCCCTGACCTCCTTCTTCCTTTCAAATCCGTGCCGAGATGGCAGGAATTGTAGCTTTGGTCCTTGTCGGTCGCTGTGGAATAGTGACACCACCTCTATCAGTTTGTGCCCCTAGACACGATATGTACAATGGCAGTGGCAAACATAAGTGCAAAAATATAACAATTGAGCAGAAGTCTGCAATGATGAAAGCCATCGAGTCTGGCACCAAGAAAAAAAATAATAGTGGCCATGGATTTTGGCAATGTCGCCAGTGAGGGTGTCGCGGGCAACCAGGCCCAGACGTCGTGGGACGGTCTTTTTGTCGCTGCCATTGTGCCTGACTGCGACACTTTTTGCACCAACGTCGGGGCCATTGCTGGCACGGCGACAACCGAAGAGCTGTCAGATGCGGAAATTGTGCGCATGGTTACGGGGGTGTACGACAACAGTGACGAATGTGTCGACATCCCGGAGCCTAATGCTGACGAACCCGACGCCCGTGCGAGCGCTGGCTGCAACAGATCTTCCGCAGCTGCTTCTTTGGTGCCTACAATGACAGCGAGGACAGACTCGAAATAGCTGCTGCTGAAAAAGTCATCCGCGTGAGGAAGATTTGACAAAAGTCTATTAAAGACTATTTTTCTTCAAAGTGATCTGCCAGCTGGTGTGCTGAATTAGGCTAAAACAAAGTGCGTTGCCCTTTAATATTGCTACCTGTAGGCTGCCACAAACCATAGTGCGAATGCGCGTGTGCGCCCGACGAAGAAGATGAGGCTCGCTGGCTGCTCGAGCTCGGAGCCAGACTGGCCAGTGCTGCAACCGCTCTTGCCAATATATTTTTCGAATATATTCGCAATACTTTGTCTCGTTACTCACGTAACATATTTGGTGGAGGTGGAACGATCCCCGTCCTCACCACGCAGCTCCGCAGTGGCCGCATCCTCCAGCTTCCCGCCATGGCTTCCAGTGACAACGCGTCCGCTTCATCATCTGCGGCTTCTCCGACAACCTTTGTCGCCGTCCAAACACCACGTGATCCCGGGACATTTTCTGCGCAACCTGGCCTCGACGTCGACAAATGGCTTCGCCTTTATGAACGGGTCAGTCAAACTCACCGTTGGGACCCTACCATGATGCTCGCTAATGTTCTCTTCTACTTGGACGGAACCCCGCGTGTCTGGTACGAGACAAATGAGTCCGAACTCACCAGCTGGGACACGTTCAAGGAGAAGCTACGTGACATCTTTGGGGACCCGACCGGTCGCCACGCAGCTGCACGACAGGAGCTGGCTACCCGTGTCCAGTCGCCAACTGAATCGTATGTGTCATACATCCAAGAAGTTCTCGCTCTTTGCCGAAAAGTGGACGAGGCGATGTCTGAGGCTGAAAAGGTTGGACACGTTTTGAAGGGGATCGCGGACGACGCCTTCAATTTGCTGGTGTACACTAACGTCTCGACCATCGACCGTGTAATTCAAGAATGCCGCCGTTTCGAAACAGCAAAAAGCCGTCGGGTGCGCCCTCCTTTTTCTCGGTTGCCAAACACGGCGGCTACGTCCACCTGCTCCGATTCTACCGTCACACCGCCCTTTGAGCAGAGTGTAACGCGTATCGTTCGACGGGAACTTGAAGCAGCAAGTCCAGCGCCGCTTCAGCCCACTTCCTTCGAACATACGATACCGACAACCCCCGCGATCTCCGTTATTCAGGCGGTCGTACGACAAGAATTCGCCAACCGCGGGTTCCCTGATGCTTGCCCCATCTCTTGCCCCTCCTCCAGACCAATTCCCATTAATGCACCTCGACGTGACCCATTTGTTGCTCCACGATCTCGCAACCCGGCGGAATGGCGAACTCCTGACGACAAACCGATCTGCTTCCGGTGCCACCGCGTTGGACATGTCTCCCGCTACTGCCGTGCCTCCTGGACGCCGCCACATAGGAGCCAGTTTTTCGCACCTTATAGCCCATATGAAGATCTTCGCCGGTATTCGTCCAGCCGTACCGCCCCTGCTTTCGACACGTCTAACAGCCGCCTTCCTGCTCGTTCTCCGTCCCCTCAACGCCGTCGTTCCCCGTCGCCCCAGCCACGCCGCCATCACTCGCCGCCTAACTTTTCATCGTACCCGACGGAAAACTAGACAGTGCAGCCCCTGGAGGTAGTGCTGCATCATCCCTGTCTGAACCAAACCCTCCATTGACGCTTCATACGAACAAAAATCTTGTCGATGTACACGTGGACGGTATTTCTCTGTCGGCACTAGTCGATACTGGCGCTCATGTGTCCATAATCAGCGTTCATCTTTGTCGCCGCTTAAGAAAAGTACTCACGCCCCCTGCTACCGAAGCTGTACGTGTGGCCGATGGCGGCACTGTTCCTGTCATTGGCATGTGTACGGCTCGCATACGCATCGCCGACCGTTACATCCCTGTTCTATTCACGGTGCTCCAGAACTGTCCTCATGACCTCATCTTAGGGATGGACTTCCTGTCGACCCATTCTGCTCTGATCGACTGTTCCGCTGGTACTCTTTGCTTAGACCTTCCTCTCCAGCCGGATATTCACCCTGAACCTCAACACGGCCTTTCTGCCACAGACTTCCTCCGCTTACCGCCTAAAGCCCTCACATTCACCGAATTCGCCACGACCTCACCCGTATTGGATGGGAATTACATCGTCACACCGATTCCTGATGTCCTACTGGCACGTGACGTCACCGTCCCTCACTGCATCGTAACTGTAGCCTCCAACCGGACCCGTCTACCCGTCATAAATTTCGGCTTCACAAAGCAAGTCCTCCCTGAAGGCATCCTAATTGCCACGTTGCGGTCCTTAGCCGATGATCACGTCACCACTTTCGCAGCCGACGCATGCCCCAATTTTCCTTGTCGCCCACTCGATGCCACATGCCTCGACATGTCAATACGTCCCATGATCGACCCTGACCTTCCCCCAGCGCAATCAGCCGCTCTCGCACGCCTTCTAGCTTCCTACCGTGACATCTTCGACCTTGACGACCGCCCACTCGGCCAAACTTCTCTTGTAAAGCACCGCATCAACACCGGTGATGCTGCTCCCATTCACCGTCGACCGTATCGCGTGTCCGCGTCGGAGCGCCAGATTATTCAAGCTGAAGTGAATAAGATGTTAACTAAAGGCATTATTGAGCCCTCATCAAGCCCATGGGCGTCACCCGTCGTCCTGGTTAAAAAGAAGGACAACACATGGCGTTTTTGCATCGATTACCGGCATCTAAATCGAATCACCAAAAAGGACGTGTATCCTTTACCACGTATTGATGACGCCCTCGATTGTCTCCACGGCGCACGCTACTTTTCATCCATCGACCTTCGTTCTGGTTATTGGCAGATTGCCGTAGACGAGAAAGACCAAGAAAAGACCGCCTTCATCACTCCAGATGGCCTATACCAATTCAAGGTTATGCCCTTCGGCCTATGCAATGCCCCCGCCACGTTCGAACGTATGATGGACTCTCTGCTACACGGGTTCAAATGGTCAACATGCCTGTGTTACCTAGACGACGTCCTCGTATTTGCACCTACGTTTGAGACCCACCTTGAGCGTCTGTCGGCCATTCTCGACGTCTTCCGCAAAGCTGGCCTCCAGTTGAACTCCTCGAAGTGTCACTTCGGCCGCCGACAGATTACCGTGCTGGGCCACCTTGTCGATGCTTCTGGTGTGAGACCGGACCCTGAGAAAATTCGTGCCGTCACGAATTTCCCAGTACCCCAATCCGCCAAAGATGTCCGGAGCTTTGTGGGACTTTGCTCCTACTTTAGGCGGTTCGTGAAAGATTTTGCGGCAATCGCCCAACCACTTACCGATCTTTTGAAGAAAGGCGTTCCATTTTCGTGGGGGTCCACTCAAGCTGCCGCCTTCTCTCACCTCATAACACTTTTGACGACGCCCCCTATCCTCGCCCACTTTGACCCATCTGCCCGAACTGAGGTCCGAACTGATGCCAGTGGTCACGGTATCGGAGCCGTTCTCGCCCAATGCCAACAGGGACACGACCGCGTTATCGCGTATGCTAGCCGCCTCCTTACACCTGCAGAGCGTAACTATTCGATCACAGAGCGAGAATGCCTTGCTCTTGTCTGGGCGGTCTCAAAATTCCGTCCATATTTATATGGCACTCACTTTTCCGTCGTCACCGACCACCACGCGCTCTGCTGGCTTTCATCCTTAAGAGATCCTACAGGTCGACTTGGTCGCTGGGCTCTGCGACTGCAAGAATACACCTTTTCTGTGATATACAAGTCTGGACGCCTGCACCAGGACGCCGATTGCCTTTCTCGCTATCCAGTTGACCCATCGGCCACCATACCTGACAACGACGCCTGCGTGTGCTCCGTTTCTCAACTGAACCACATAGCCGACGAGCAACGCCGTGATGCAGCCCTACGAGCTATCATTGAGCGCCTCGACTCCTCCCCATCGAACCGATCCTATCGCTCGTTCGTACTCCAGAATGGCACATTATACCGGCATAACTTCCATCCAGACGGCCCATCTCTGCTGCTTGCCATACCCAAACACCTCCGCTTGGCTGTACTCCACGAACTTCATGACGTTCCTACTGCCGGTCACCTGGGTGTGTCCCGCACATACGACCGGATTCGCCGTCGCTTCTATTGGCCAGGTCTGGCACGGTCCGTCAGAAGATACGTCGCGGCGTGTGAGGAATGTCAGCGCCGCAAAACACCATCGACGCTTCCGGCTGGGCGCCTTCAACCACTCGATATTTCTACCGAACCTTTCTTTCGCGTCGGCTTGGACTTACTCGGCCCTTTTCCTCTGTCTTCTGCTGGCAACAGGTGGATAGCTGTGGCCACAGACTACGCCACACGCTACGCAATCACACGCGCCCTTCCAACAAGTTGCGCCACTGACGTCGCCGATTTTCTTCTACACGACGTGATCTTGCAACATGGTGCTCCACGCCAGCTGCTCACGGACCGAGGCCGCACATTTCTATCGAAAGTCATAGCGGACATTCTACGCTCTTGTGCAACACGCCACAAGCTCACTACGTCGTACCATCCGCAAACAAATGGCCTCACAGAACGCCTGAACCGAACCCTAACTGACATGCTTGCAAAGTACGTTTCCTCAGATCACTCTGACTGGGACATCGCTTTACCATACGTGACATTTGCCTACAATTCTTCGCGCCACGACACGGCTGGTTACTCCCCTTTTTTCTTGCTGTTCGGCCGCGAACCCACATTACCCCTCGATACGACGATTCCGTTACCAGCAGCTCCAACTTCACAATATGCTCTGGACGCCATCAGCCGGGCCGCCCACGCACGCGAAACCGCTCGTGCTCGCCTTCTGACCTCCCAAGCAAACCAACGGCGTCGGTACGACCAACGACACCGCGATGTGCACTTTTCGCCCGGTTCGTTGGTTCTGCTGTGGTCTCCGACCAGGCACGTTGGCCTGTCTGACAAGCTGCTCTCTCGGTACACAGGGCCCTACAGAGTGCTTCGTGAGGTGACTCCCGTCACTTATGAAATCACTCCTGCTGCCTCGCCGTCTTCATCCACCCCTAGGGCCAGCGACATCGTACACGTCGCACGCCTGAAGCAGTACCACTCGCCCAATGATCTTGACATCTAGATGCGCCGAGACGGCGCCTTTGCCGACGGGGGTTATGCTACCTGTAGGCTGCCACAAACCATAGTGCGAATGCGCGTGTGCGCCCGACGAAGAAGATGAGGCTCGCTGGCTGCTCGAGCTCGGAGCCAGACTGGCCAGTGCTGCAACCGCTCTTGCCAATATATTTTTCGAATATATTCGCAATACTTTGTCTCGTTACTCACGTAACAATATTTTGCTAGTTTTCTGCTTTCCGACGGCTGTTTTTCTCTGCGAGACAAGCTGCTGTGATATTCAGTGGCGAGCACATTCTCTCTTGCTAGCTAATGGTAGGTAGAAATGAATATGGGCTATAATAAACTAATGCTATAACGAAGTATTTAAGACTCCCCCTTCAGCTTCGTTATAACGAGGTTTAACTGTATTGTCGTTTTATACGCTGTCATACATTGAGCTTTTACTCTGACGTAAATTGTTAGTTCACTTTATTAAAAAAAATTCGAGTACTTTAACACAGTAGTAACACAGGTGTTGTTCACTGAGGTATCTTGGAGAATTACTTTGTGAATTACTTACGAGGGTCGGGCAACCCCACCACAGGCGATGAACCGCCCTCCAGTTCATTGTAGTCTTCGTTGCCTAAAAAGAATGTTTATGCATGTACATTTATTTTAAACCACAGTTAGATATGAAACAGATAGGTGGACCTTTTAAGGTTGCATGAAGTGGCAAAACAAGCTTATACCGTATCCTTAAAAATAAAATACTGTAGTAATGAAAACCCCAATTTTTTCCTTGGATTCAATGAGAATTACCACATTTTGGGGCATTAAGAATTGGAAGCTACCATATGACCACAGGTTCCAAATAGCCTGCAAATTTAGGCACTGTGTTATTCATAAACATTGTTTGTGGTTTACACTTCAGCTTGCCAATTAGATTTGAATGGTGCCTTCAGGTTAACCTCCTAGTTAGCTCAATTAGAGAAGTGGTCATCATCTCTTCCAAACTTGTTTCACCTTCTTTAACAGGCATGGCAAGCAGGCACCAGCTTACAATTTTATGTAAGCAAAGAATGAATGTAAGCAATCACCTGATTGCTTCGTTGTGTCTGCCGCTAGGCCGTACAGTGCACCAGTGGCACGGCGCTCGACTTTCTCAAGAGTGCCTGCGAACGAAAGATTTTTTTAGAGCAAATGATAATAAAGGCAACATAGGGTCACTCAACTAGTTAAAGAGTGCCGGTCTAATTCTCAGAAAGACAAACGTCCCTAGAAATAAATTTGCAACCCCAAAAAATATTGACAGCAAACTGGCACAGCTATGATCAGAAACTGAAGAATGACACCAAAACAACCGTTTTAAAGCAATGAAACTTGATTTGTTTGCGAACTTTTTATGGAGATTTTAAATATATAATTAGTTTTTGTGCAAGCTGCATACTTTTAGTTCTGCATTGTGACAAAGCAAAAACATCTAGCCTCCCCTATCGGAAAAATTGCCATGGTGAATACTGGAAAACATGTGGGCGTAGTGGAAATAATAGTGGGCATGGTGGAAATTATGATGGCTATGGTGGGACGTAGTGGAAAATATGGTGGTTATGCCGGGACATACTGGGTGGTATGGTGTACAGATGATGGGTTAAGTGGAAATGATGGTGGAAAGCAGAGGCTAGATAGTGGGCAATAATGGGACACTCTGCCCACCATTGCGATAATGCTGGGAAGCCCTAAGCATATGGTGGGTGGCGCTTATTATGGTGGGCTACATGGTGTACCAAGCTGAGAAACTCTTCCCACCATTGCGATAATGCTGGGAAGCACTAATCAGATGATGAGTGCTGCTTGTTATGGTGGGCCACATGGTGTACCAAGCTGAGAAGCTCTGCCCACTGTCACGATAATGCTGGTAAGCAGTAAGCAGATGATGGGTGGGCTTATAATGGCGGGCAATTTATATAGTGTACCAAGCTGGGATCTGTACACTACATGTTCTACCACCATAATTTCCACCAAAGGTTAGGCCTACCTTATTTGAAAAATTGCCATGGTGGATACTGGAAAACATGGTGGGCGTAGTGGAAATAATAGTGGGCATGGTGGTAATAATAGTGGGCATGGTGGAAATTATGATGGCTATGGTGGGACGTAGTGGAAAATATGGTGGTTATGCCGGGACATACTGGGTGGTATGGTGTACATATGATGGGTAAAGTGTAAATGATGGTGGAAAGCAGAGGCTAGATAGTGGGCAATAATGGGACACTCTGCCCATCATTGCGATAATGCTGGGAAGCCCTAAGCATATGGTGGGTGGTGCTTATTATGGTGGGCTACATGGTGTACCAAGCTGAGAAACTCTTCCCACCATTGCGATAATGCTGGGAAGCACTAAGCAGATGATGGGTGCTGCTTGTTATGGTGGGCCACATGGTGTACCAAGCTGAGAAGCTCTGCCCACCATCGCGATAATGCTGGGAAGCAGTAAGCAGATGATGGGTGGGCTTATAATGGCGGGCAAATTATATAGTGTACCAAGCTGGGATCTGTACACTACATGTTCTACCATCATGATTTCCACCAAAGGTTAGGCCTACTGACCGAGCCCGTACAATTGTGTTATCCGTGCTTCCGGGTTTCAGAATACACGATTACGACGATTAAGTGTGACAATACAGCGCAGCCATATGGCATCAATTAACCTAAATGAAGCATTTTTCATTGTGTATGGTGTTCACTCAAGAAGCAACAAACATCGATGTTACGCGATTAAAGCACTCCCAGAGAACGTAATTAAGTGTCTTCTCACCGACAGCCGCCGGTCGCACTCGCCGGCGCTTCTCTAGCTTTTATACGAGAACTCAGACGTGGCAATTCGTGTGCTTGGTGAACCATTATGTTAGCGTAATGTTTCCGGTACACTGCATTCGTTTTGGCCAAGCCGTTATGTAGTTGTTGCTTTAGCGAAAGAGCTACAGCATTGCGCTGGCGCGACCGCCCTCTACATTGCGCGAAAAGCATCCCAATACTCAATCAAATAAATTAGGCGGGCGTATCTATGAAATGAGCCTAGAAGCGTCATAAAGCGTGAGCAGATGTCGCCCTTTAGAACGAGCGCGAAACGGATATTAAACTTGGCAGACCCCGCCGGTAAACTGTTGCTACTCCCCAGTCCACTTGGTTTTTTTTTTCCTTGAAGTTGTGAATTGTAAAAAAAATAGCACTAGTGCCAATAACATAGTGACAATCGTTACAGGCCGCAGTTGCTTGTGTTTAATAAATGTGCAATTTTTAGTAGCAGGTGTAGATCTTGTCTATGTTGTGTACACGACAAACATAACTTAAGTTGAATCCCGGGAAATCTCCAGGACCAGATGGTCTTTGTGCCAAGTGGTACAAATGTTTTAAAAGTGAATTGTCTTCAATACTTGCGGGCGTATTTAATGTGGCATATCAGGAAAAGAAATTACCACCATCCTTTGGTGAATCGCGTACCGTTCTGATTCCGAAAACAGACGAGGTTGAAAAGCTCAGGCACGTCACAGCGTACAGGCCAATCGCACTGACAAATGTAGACTACAAAATATTAATGAAAATTTTGGCAGCTAGACTTCAGTCAGTTAGAAAAGATATCGTTGGTCCACACCAAACGTGTGGAATCAAAGGGCGGTCAATAGCTACAAATGTGCATAAAATGCGATCCGTGCTCGAATGTGTTGACACCAGTCAAGCTCGTGTGGCCATACTCCAGCTAGATCTGGAGAAAGCGTTTGATTGCGTTGCCCACGCTCTTTTGTTTGCAGTATTGGAGCACATTAATGTTGGTAAGATAATTATTGACGGAGTAGCCCTGGCATACCGGAATGGTAGTACGAGACTAATTATTAACAAGACATTGGGCCCCCCCATTAGAATTGAGCGCTCAGTGCGTCAAGGTTGCCCTGTTAGTCCACTTTTGTTTTGCATCTATATTGAAACTTTATGTAGGGCGATATTGCAGAATGACATTATTATTGGGTTTAGAGTACAATCTTCAGAGGTCAAGCTACTCGCATACGCTGATGATGTTGCGATTTGTAGCACTACCTATGTCGGTATTGAAGAATCAATCAGAGTTTCTAAATATTTCGCCGAAGTTACAGGAAGCCACATAAACTGGGGTAAATGCCTCGGCTTCTGGCATGGATATTGGCCTTCAACACCAGAATTTTTCGCAGCCATAAAATGGACAAGAACGCCAGTTAAATATCTTGGAGTACCGCTCGAGTCATACAAACGTACTGACGAATATTGGACACAGCAAACGAAAGAAATTAAAGAAAAAGCGAATAGGTGGAATGCAACTTATCTGTCCATGTTTGCTAGGGCTACCTCATGCAACTGGTTTTTTGTGTCTAAGCTGTGGTATGTGATGCAAGTGCTGTACTGTTCCCGGGTCAATGTGCAAAAATTACATCGGGTGTTTGCAATATTTGTGTGGGGGTCTACCTGGGAAAGGTGCAGCCGCACGAATTTGTTTAGACGGGTGAAGTGTGGAGGCCTTGGGCTAGGACATCTGTTTATCAAGCAGTTAGTAAATAGGTTTTTCTTTTTCCGTGAGACAAGAGATCCTTTCCTACTAACAGTGTGTCAAACAAGACTAAGTAGACTGTTGCCCGAGTTTGTTGTGAGCACCCATGTTACCCCAGGGGCTGTGCAAGGATACATGAAAGAAGTAGTGGCCAGCGTGCGGTTTTTGTGTGTTCGCTTTTCAACTGACTACCTGTGGTCTGTTGGAAAGAAAAAAACTGTACAAAGATTTATGTGACACGATGCTCCCCGTCCCACTGTACAGAGCGCTATATACAGCACGCAAGGGTCAGAACGTACTTAAACGAGTAAAAAAAATGCCAGCAGCTCCAAGTGCGAAAACGTTCTTTTTCAAATTACACACTGGAACACTTCCTGTAAGAACCTTCCTAGAGGAGCGTGGGTTTTATATGCCTTGGGGATCTCACTGTCTAATCTGTAAGAAACCGGAAACTATCGACCATGTTTTCCTGCACTGTTGGGAAGGAGTTTATTTTTGGGACGTATTACAAAGGACAATCAAAAAAGAGTTTCCGTTAGACCCTCAAGGTATCAGGTATTTGGCAATAGAGAACGAGGATGGATTACCATTCGATTTTATCATGATGACTGCCTTGCACAGTATATGGCGCTCTAGAATGGCTGGATTTCATTGTGACCCAGACAGAAGACCAGCAAGAGAGTATTTTAAGGAAAGCATCTCAAGATTTCTTGAGGTAGTAAGAACAGACGAATGTGTACCTTTGTGGGTAGAAAGGGTAGAAGCCCTACTGACCATGAAGGAATTCTAGGATGCGATATGTTATAGTTATGTTTTAAGTTTTTTTTGTATTGTATGTAGTGAATTGTAATACATCTTAGTAACCCGTTTGTGAAGTTTACCGGAAATAAAGAAAAAAAAGTTGGTGTGGCGCAGTGGTTAGCGTCATCGAATGAGAATCCGCAGGTTGCACGTTCGATCCTCCGTGGCGCCTTGTCTTTTTTTTTACGGGACGGGTGTTTTTATACCGTTTTTATAGAATTCTTTTTTATTTTTTGTGGCAGCTCGTCACGGTGATTCTGACGTCATTTCGCGCTCAAGTGTTGCCGGCACTGCAGCGCCCACCATACCCACCATGCGCCATGGTGGGCGTTTCCCACCATTCACCCACTACATTAATCCACTATAATGGTGGGTGGTGGTTTCCACCATGCCCACCATTCATTTTTTTCCGATAGGGTCCCCCCTCCTCTTTCCACTACTAACTGATAGTTCATAATATTTTAGATAAAGTATAGAATGCTGAAAGCCAATTAGAAAGTGTATACCAAATATGTATTAGACGTGAAAAATTACAACATAGAAAGTCTCTATTTATCCTACTCTAGTAAAAGTTTATATAGAACTAACTTCTTTACGATATAAAAATACGGAAATTGAAACAAGATAACCGTATTTCTCATAGTTTGGAACAGATTGGGTGAACTTTATGCAGATCAGAGCACCAGAAGTACCCGAAAAAAGAGGGGCACATTGCAAAAAATGGCAACATTTATTTTGAGAAAAACGAGTCCGTTAAAACTGATTGTTTATTTATTAAAAATGCAATTAAATAGAATGAAATTTCCGCACAAAAACAATAACATTTCTTGTAGTGGCAACTGCCACTAAAATGCGCCAGCACCATAAGCTTATCCATCAAAGCTTTTTCGAGCAGACTCCTCACACACAGGGTCATGAAACGCTTCCCAAAGACTATCTTGCAGAGCCTTGTGCGGACTGCAAGCTATGCAGAAGCTCAACAGGACTTTGAAATCTTAACAAAATCCAGTGTTGAGGGACACAACAATGCCGATACCTTTGTGGCTCTTGTGGCCGCGTTTGTGCCACGTACCATCATACGTAACGGCAATGTCATCCGTGCACCAACGTCTCTCACTACGAGCCCTTTTGACCTCGCAAGGCTGCCACTGATGACGTCTACTGCCCAATCACGGGCTTTCCAGCTGGTGGCTGTAATAGTCTCATGATGCATTGGCCAAAATTCAAGCAAAAAATTGCCGCAAATCGGACCAACTGCTCATAGCCCATTCCTACAGGGTGCGCTGCCACAACAGCTTTCCCACTGGCAGCACAGCTATCGCTTGAGCTACACCTTTCTGGATCCATAACAGAGATAAACACACGAGAAAAGCTTTCAACTGTGCTGCTTGACGAGACATGAACCCCGCAAGTAGGCTCTACATCCCACAAAGTGGCAATCACCGTTCCGTAACACACAATATAAAAGCCAGTCGCGGCATTAAAAAACTGGGCAAAAGCATGCTTCTGTTCATTTCTTGCACTGAAGCAGTGCAGAAAACAGTACATATTTGAAGAGTGAAGCTTGGCTCTTCGCCTCATGTGATCGACAATGGCGAGCGGCGGCAAATTATCAGGGGTAAAATGCTCAAAGACTGCCCACTAACAACTTTGTAATAACCAACTTGTGCTGTTTAGACACAAGTTTAAAGCATTTCCGGTTGAGTATCGACATATATATCTTTTTTCGGTACAGCAAAGGTTCTATTCTTAACAGGTGAGAACAAAAATTGTAAATTTTTCAGAAAGCTCTTGTTTTTCGACCCACATCTCTCCTTAACAATTTTAAATGTTTCTAGATGCTTTAAAAGTTATCCGTCGTACATATTGTTAGCAGTCTGTTTCATGACCCATGGAAGTGTCATGTTGCAGTACATATCTTAATATGTGTTTCTACCATCAATGAAAAAGTGACCTGTTTACAACAACAACAATTTGTACAAATTGACTAAGCTGGTACTGCAAGTCCTCAGAATACCGTATTTACTCGCGTAATCATCGCACTCCCATAATTCTCGCACCCCCCGCATTGCCCAACAATGATACGTTTTTTTTTGCTCGAGTAATTGTTGCACCCCCAGAAATTGCCGCAGTAATGTCGTCTGCTCGTTTCAGCTGTTGGATGGATGGATGGATGCTATGAGCGTCCCCTTTATAACGGGGTGGTGACAAGTATGCCACCAGGCTCGACAAAAAAAAAAACAAAAAAAAAACCCTTTTTTTCTTTTTTTTTTATGTTGGCCTAATGCCTCTACTTCGATAAATTCTATCTTAATGGAAAAAAGGTAAATTTTCAGCTTAAGTTCTCTGCCATTTACGGCACACTGTCCATATTTTATTTTTCCAATATTTATTTTTGTCCTTTCTCTCTAATTTTCTGCCACCAATACTCTAACCGTCTCTTACTTATTTCAATCGCGGGTGTGTTCAGCTTTCCATTGTTGTCCCTAAAACCCAAGGCTTCCTGTAGGCTCGTGCCCAAACGTACACCTGGGTGGATATCTCCACATTCAATCAGAACATGCTCCGCCGTTTCCTTATCTTTCCCGCAGCATGTGCATTGTTCTTCTTCTTTACTGAATCTTGCTTTATAACTACGCGTTCTAAGGCAACCCGATCTCGCTTCAAACAGTAAAGCGCTTCCCCTTGAATTATCGTAAAATGCCTCCCTCCTTATTTCATTTTTGCCCTTTCGGTAGTTACTCAAAGCCGGTTTTTTCTCCATAGCTGCCATCCAGTAAATCCTCTCCGCCTCCCTGACTTTTCCCTTAACGCTCTTTGTTGACATATGGCTCACAATACCAGCCGTATATTTACCAGTGAGTCTTCTAGTTCTTTTTCTCCACTGTGTGTCCACGCTCTTCCTATACAAATAACGGAACACCTTCTCTGCCCATCTACTCTCCTTCATATTTCTTAGCCTTTTTTCGAACCTTATTTTGCTCTGCGCTTCCCTCGCCTCAAAACCTGCCCACCCCATATCGCCCTTTACAGCCTCGTTTGTCGTCTTCCCGTGAGCACCCAACGCGAGGCGTCCCACAGTCCTTTGATTTACATCCATTCCCGATTGCACCTCTGCCCTCATGCACACCACTGAGTTCCCAAAAGTAAGCCCTGGAACCATTACACCCTTCCACAGACCTCGAAGCACCTCATACCTATTGTATCCCCACAACGCTCTGTGCTTCATTATTGCCGCATTCCTCTTTCCTTTTGCTGCCGAGGCTTTTTCCTGTACCTCCATGTATCTATCACTCTCATTTACCCATACTCCAAGGTACTTGTATTCACTTACCCTCGGTATTTCTTGGCCTTGTATGGACACCGTCTGATCACAGGGATCATTGAATACCATCAAACCACACTTCGTTACACTGAATCCTAGTCCAAGAGCTTCACCTTCCCTTCCGCATATATTCGCCAGCTGCTGTATATCATCTCGACTGTCCGCAAATAAGACGATATCGTCCGCATAAAATAAACCTGGAAGCTTCTGCTCAATCATCATGCCGCCCTGTTTGTGTGACAGATTAAAACCAATGTTGCTACCTTCTAGCGCTTTTTCCATACTCACCATGTACAGCATGAATAACAGTGGGGACAAAGGAC
Organism: Rhipicephalus microplus; assembly: GCF_043290135.1. NCBI lineage: Eukaryota > Metazoa > Arthropoda > Arachnida > Ixodida > Ixodidae > Rhipicephalus > Rhipicephalus microplus. Next base: position 9,845,613 of record NW_027464589.1, read on the forward strand.
ATCCCTGTCTCAGACCCCTGCTAACCTCAACGTTCTCTTTGCTACGCATTCCTTCCCACTCTATGCAAACTGTATTTTCTCGGTATATCTCCCTCAAAAGCTGTATACAGTCGTCGCCCATGCCCATTCCTTTCAATATATCCCACAAAATTTCCTGATTAACGTTGTCGTATGCCCCAGTGATGTCTAGAAAAGCCACGTACAAGGGCCTATTCTCTATTTTAGATATTTCTATACACTGAGTGAGAACAAACAGGTTATCGTCTAACCGCCTGTCGACTCGAAATCCGTTCTGAAGTTCTCCCAAAATATCGTTATGTTCGGCCCATGTTTCTATTTTCATTTTTACTGCTTGCATCGCCAACCTGTATAGTACCGATGTAATGGTTAGTGGTCTATACGAGCGAATCTTGTCCTTTTCTTCCTTGCCTTTATAGATTAAGTTCATTCTACTTTGTCGCCAACTGTCCGGTATTTGTCCGTCCTTTAAGCTTTTTTCTACTGCTTTTAACAATGCTTCTTTAGTGTTATGTCCTAGTTCGTTAATGAGGCTAACGGGAATCCCATCTAATCCCGCGGCAGTGCGCTTTGGAATTTTTCCTTCGGCCTTTTTCCAGTTGAAATTATCTAGTACTAGCTCTTCCTCTGTTGCTTTCTCCGCCACACTTTTACTCACCGGGGAGATCCCCTGGACGCTCTTTTGAAACGAATCGGCTGTTACCTTTTGGATGTAACCTAGCGCTTCGTACCCTTCCAATTGATTTCCTCCTTCATCTAGAATATGTTGTTGCGTTGTGACAGACTTCCTACCTAGCGCCTTTATGTGGCTCCAAAAAATCCTAGGCGCGGCCTCCTTTTTTTCGTGTATCTCTGTCATCCAGCGTTCACTTTCACCTTTAATTTTTGCCTCTACCGATTTCTGTACAAGGGATTTTTTCTCCAAATATATTTCCCATATTTTTTTGACTTCGTCCTGCGGCCGCTTCTCCTTTTTTGCCTTTCTATGCTCCCGTGATGCTTCGCGTCGCTTCTCGATCGCCTCCCGGATTTCCTTGTTCCACCAACTTTTTGGCTTCCTTTTTCCTTTCCAGCAAACGGTTTTCTTCTCTTTCTATATCTCCTTCGTCATTAGATGTAACAGCTCCCTATACTCCCAGTCCTTGCCTGGTATTTCGCCTACTTCTTCCTCGACTCTTGCGGCTATATTTATTATTTGTTTGTCATTTAAATACGAGCTGCCAGATTTTGATTCCATGCTCATATTTTTAGTTTCGTATCCCATTTGTAATGTTATTCGTTTATGATCACTACCCAAGCTGTTAATGCCTTCCTCGTCTATCCTCATTTCTGTCAGTTTGTGGTAAATTCCTTCAGTCATGAGACAATAATCAATACTTGATTGCTTGTTTCCGACTTCCCATGTGATCTGGCCGTCACATTTAGGCCCCGTGTTAACTATCTCCAGACTATGTTGCTCGCAAAGATCTAGTAATAACTTCCCATTGGTGTCTGAATATCCGTCAAGGTCATGTATGTGGGCATTCATGTCCCCTAGAAGGATGATTTCGGCCCCATTACCAAATTCCTTAATATCCGCACTCATGCAATCCACTATCTCCTGATTCTTTTCTCTGCAGTTATTCCCCGTCCACAAGTAGGCTACCCCTAGCCACGTTTCCTTTCCACCTACTGTGCCCAGAACCCAGAGGTGCTCTGAACACGTCTGTTTCACTCTAACCCATTTGGCTCCGCGGTGAATTAGCATTCCTACACCCCCACCTTTCCTTTCCGATATGGTCCTGTTACACCCTTCCCAAACATAATTTTTAATATGTGGTGGCTCTTCCAAGTCTCTAAGGTGTGTTTCTGTAACCACATTTACGCCTATCTGTTCTTTGTTTAACTGCTCCTCAATCTCTAACCATTTTGCCTTCTTTCTGCCACCCTGCATGTTTATGTAACTAATTGCAACACGCGCCTTTTTCCTTTTTCTTTTACCTTTTTTCTGGTTTTTCGCAATTCTACCTGTCAAAGCGTCCTCCTGGTTGTTTTCCCTGTTACGAGCTACCCCGGACTCCGAAGGGCCCGTGAGCCCCCCAAAAAAGCTACTGCGCGTCCTGCCAGTCGCCAGCCCACCTCGTGTCCAAGCCTCTTATCGAAATGAATCTTGTCTCTTTGGAATCCACCCCACCTGTGCACTTCCCTGTTTAAATCCACTACCTCGAAACCCTTCTCTCGACTAATTCGCCATATCGCTTTGTTTGCGTCGACTACCGCTCTTTGCAGGTTGACGTTGCGTACTGGTACTTCCGGTACTGTGCATACTACAATTTGCACCTGGGGGGACACGGTGCGCATGTTGATGAAGATAGCGCGCGCCATCTTTTAAGCGTCAAGCGTACTATTATTGCACAGACATTCAATCCAATCTAAGCCTAGCCAAAGCGGCAAGTGCGCGTTGCGGCGTGCTTTATATTTGTGTCGGCAATCTTGTCACGTTATGGGGCGATACTGAAGCTACACAGCTATTTTAAAGATGAAAGTGATTGATCATGCACTAAAAAACGGCAACAGGGCCGGCAGTAGGCCCTTTGGAGTCGACGAGTTTTGCGTTCGCCACTGGTGACGGCAGCTGAAAGCCACCAAGCTACATAGGGCCTGCCGTATGACTAGGATTGATGGTAAACTTTATTACTTCAGAAGGAAACTGGGGACGATTCTGTTAAATAGCCATCAGCCCAATACTGACATCCTACGCTTACCTTTTGAGGGCTCCGGTTGAGTGACAAACGCTACCGCAACGCCCACAAGCTTTGCGGAGGGTATTTTAATTCTCGACTATTTGCTTGCATTTTTTTGTTTAAAATAAATCTTGTCTTGTGTTTGAACCTCTGCTTTTATTGTTGAGGTAAGTTTTAATTAGTACTTCTTAAAGCTTGCTGTTAGTTGCTGGTGCGAGAATCCAAATTTGCGGTCACTTCGTTTTCTTTTTCGCTCTGTACGTTTTCGTGGCAAGTTTTCCCCACGAAATTCTTGCACCCCCCAACTTTGCATCGGTTTTACGCCGAAAAAAGTGCAAGGGTTATGCGAGTAAATAGGGTAATTTACAAACCAGCCTCAACTCTCAGCATAAAGTCTTAAAAGGGTACTGACACTAAAATTTGGCCTCGCATTTTTTTTCTGCAATGTGAGGCTAGTTATACTGTACACTGCACATTGTTTACTGCAGCGCGCGACAGATAAATAATTCAAGCTCCTCAATATCGACCAGTTTCAGTTTGAGAGAGCTTCGAAAACGACAACTATCGTCATCTAGCATGGGCAGCTCCTGAGCACGTCTGCACAACTGTGATGCATGACTTCGATATCTTAGCGCCAAAAAACGGAGACAAAAGAAAGAGACGTAGACATGAGCGCTAACTTCAAAGGTGGTTTGAAGTTAGCACTCATGTTGTCTACGTCTCTTTCCTTTGTCTCCGTTTTTTGGCGCTAGGATATTGAAGTCATGCATCTTTACCAACCAGCCCCACTCGTCAAGAACTGCGACGTACTTTCGCATGACCTGCGTCAAGAAGTCCTTTCAAACAGAAAACTGCAGTGTAACGAAACACAAAACTTTGAGCTTGGTGCTGCGTCCACGCGTTTACCACTAGCAGCCAAGGAGTGCTGCCAAGGACTGCTGTTTACCCCTAGCAGCCAAGGACTGCTGAAGTAAACGTGGAAAAAAATAATGGCGGCTCTGACGTCATCACAACTCGTTTTAATGACTGCAGTGTGGTGACGTGACAGAAGCAAGGGGTCCCCGATGAGTCTCTTTTGATGGTGCCGGTACCTTCAAAATCGAAACTTGAAAATTGCTGTAAAATACCTTTCAAGCTATATTCCCTGTTGATATTCTGCAGATGATATAAGAATGTTCATGGTATCGATCCTGCAGGCTATCTTGGCCACGAAATTTTGCGTCAGTATACCATCAAGTATGAGAATGACCGACACGATCCTCACCCATGCATATCGAGGTCACAGTGAAAAGCACGCTGAAGCGGTGCCTATAACCGCTTTCGTGAACGAACGAAACAGTTGCATTAACACGTTAACACCAGCAGCTGTCCGCCGTCAAAACGCCGAGATGGCAGCAGGGTATCGTGAAGCGGTCACTTTTGCCTTATTTTAATGCATTCTTATCATCCATCACTCGCGACTAGCTGATTTTGTTAATAATGAGGACGAACAGCTGCTCTGATTAGTCGACCCAGTCGCCAAGGGCGAACAAAATGATAAGCATCGAAATCGGAAAAGGCATCGTTCCGCAGATGCACCCTGCAGATGCACCCAGCAGCTGCGCAAAGGAAACCATGAACTAAGCAACTGAGCCACAGCATTGAATCGTCTGCGGCTATACAGTCAACCCAATTTTTAATATTTTGATGCATTTTCAGAAACTGAAAATACGTCGACGAAGTCTAAAATACGCGTTGGCATTACCATAAACCATTGCTATTCAGCAAGCGTGGGCGCCGCCATTCCTCAATAGCGATGGCAATGAGGCTGCCCTCCTTTTGTCAAAGCAGAGCAGCCTCATTGCCATTGCTAGCGAGCGATGGCGGCACCTATGCTTGCTTAACATCGGTGGTTTCTGGTGGTGTCAATGCGTGTTTTAGACTTCGGCGACGTTTTTTCAGGTTCTGAAAATGCATCAAAATGGTAAATATTGGGTTCACTGTATAACAATAAATACTGAGCCTGGAATCGCATTGTGAAATTTCGTTGAAATAGGATGGCAGAAGAAAACGTGTTCGTTGTGGCTAACTCCTATGGACTGCTGACTGGGAACCGTGAATTTTTCGTTTTAGCGGAAGTTTCGTTAAAGCGGTGTTCATTGTAGCGGGGTTCAACTGTAGACGACATGCTGGGCCAGTAGGTTGCAATCACTTTCTAACTTGAATTACAGCAAAGCTCAAGATGAGGACAACAGGAAGTAAAGCAACAACACAGTGCCGTGTTGTCAATTTACTCCCTGTTGCTTTCGTTTTGTGTTGCACTGTGACCAAGGTAAGGATAGATCACAGTATTGCAAAGCGGGTGGCAAACCTAGCAAGTGGTGACAAGTTAAAGCTAAGACATTGTTTGTCCGTGTAAGGCAACTCAGAAGTTGCCACAGCAGATTATCACAATGTGCTCTCACTCTCCAATAAACACCCTGAGCAACACATTTTCAGCAGCAACTTCACCCCCAAAATATCAGCACAACTAAAAGCGGCACAAGCAAAATTCTCAACAACTCCATGGACCGAGCACCTGCATTTGGTTTTACTAGGTCTTCACACAGCGTTGAAAGAAAACACGCAGCGCTCGTCTGCAGAGCTAGTTTTTGGCACTACACTTTGTGTACCTTGCGAATTATTTACTTCAGAATTGACATTTGCTGAAGTACACTGCTATGCCGATTGCCTGGGAACTACTATGGCAACTGCCGCAGTACCGCCACTTCGTCATGATTGCAAGACAGCTTATACGAGCCCACTACCACTTCATACCAGCCGCATCTTCATCCACTACGATGTTACTCATGCTCCATTACAGGAACCTTACAACGACCCTTTTAAAGTCCTCAAGTGCGATTTGAAGTACTTTATACATTTAGTTAACGAACACAATTAGACAATTCCTATAGACTGTTTGAAGCTAGCTCATGTGGACATGTCAAGTAGATAGACTGCTTGATGGCAACATCTTGCTTGCTATAATAGGTAGCCATTTAGTGGACCGTGTGCATGGTGTCCACGAAAAGGATCAAGAGTCTGAGAAGCTCCGACTTCATGACAGTGACATCAGTTCAGTCACCCAAATAATTTGTTTGTTTTGAGCCTTCTATTTCCACATGGCAATTGCTATGCCGAACGTCGGTGCCACAAGGTGTTCAAATTAATTTTTAACCAATTCATATATATTCTGAAGAATTCAAGCCCAGTACTATTTCAAAGTGTGCATTCATCATCACGAAAAATTATCATAGAGTAAGTTGCATGCGCCAGAATGAGAAGGCTGTGCATTACACAGACGCATGATGCACACCAGTCTCCGGAGGTACGTACGACTAATTACTTGGCAGTGTTGGTCCCCGTTCTTCAGCTGGCGTCGGCTACAGCCTCAAAGAAAGTAGAAGTGTTAGGTGAGTATGTGCCTAGTGGAAAATCCATGAACAGTGGTTGTCACTGTACCGAATGGTTTTACATGCAGTCTCTTTTCATAAGTGCCTACCATAGCAGGTTTATATTATGCTTTCTATGCCCTCCCGAAACAAGAGTGGCAAAGGAAAGGGCAAATGGAAAAATGAGGTGAGAAAAGAATTAAGGCAGCTTACCCCTGAAGCCTGAAGGAAGTGTGGAGCCTTTTTTGTTTCTGTTAGTTTTTTTTAATTTTCCCTCCTCTACCTTTTCCTCACTTATTTCTGTATTTATCTTTCTGTTTCTATTTCTTTAACTTTGTATCCTTTCTTTCCTTTTCTTTTCATTTTTGCCGGCCTCCTCTCGTAATTTCAACACATGGTGTGCATTATCGTGTTTGTGGAGCGATAAGAAAGAAGTGTACGCTTGAGGGCTCATTTTTTTCTTGTTAGACAGAATATCAACGCTTGACCTAGCCATAGTAGTAACGTCCCGCCTTAATATCACGGTCGAAACATCTGAGAAGAGGAAGAAGATTTCTTTTAGGTGTGAGCATGCGCTCAATTTGCTGTATGTAGATTTGCAGGTGTCAGGCCAAGCAACAGTGACAGCATACAACAGCCTTACCCCCTGAAGTGCTTTGCATTAAAAAAAAATGGTAGATAAAGTGACATGCCTAATTTGGCGTGTGAAGGGAAAACACAACAATAAAACAAAGAAAACTAAGGGACAAGGAAGGTGGCACATGTTAATGTGCTCAAATTTCGAGTTTTTCCTGGGAGAAAAGTTTTTCTTTTTTGTTATAATTAGTCTGATGTACCCAAGGTAAACGCAAAAAACTCGTAAACTTCACTTAGCGCAACGAGCCACAAGGCAAACTGGGTACTTTTGCCAGGCTGCAGTTGGTTCCACCCGGTCTCGAACCAAGTCTTCCACCCGAACACCCCTCCTCTTTGGAGGCCAGTGGCACTGGGCCCTTTCTTCCGTTAGCCACGAGAGTGGCATAATGGCCACTTTATCTTGTTGTTCGGGAAACCTCACGACGGCAAAAAGCTTTGGCATGCTGTAAACAAAGTGGTAAAATTTGTAGCCAAGATACCGCATCAATTTCGTTCATTCACTGATAACGAACTACATGTCAAGTCCAGAGCAGCTCTAATAAAAAATACGCCCCGAATTTCAAGAAAAAATTCATTGTTTATGTATAATGAGAAGAGGTATTAAGTGCCTTACATGTTATGCTGTAACCACAGATGGCAACATACACTGGAAAATGGTAGCTTATAATTTACATGAATGAAAAAGAGAAATTTTAATGTATAGAGAGCTGAAAATGAAAAAAACTGACATCTTTCACATTATGCTACAAAGCTTTTTAATTGTTTTCTGCAATATGCCTAATGTAAATAAGGATGTAGTGGTATATTTAAAGATATTGGATAAAACTGCACACTGATGAAATGTGACAGCACTGTCTGTACAAAATAGCAAAGATTTTTCCTGAACACACTGCAGCTGACAGCTTATTCGACCTTGTCTAGTGTGCCATACAAAGTGCTGCCACATGCAACAATGATCTATGCTGTGCCTGCTAGCCACGTGGATAATGTGGTGCATTACAATAATTGGTAGTCTTAGATGTACAATGAATACGCGGAAGCTATGCAAAAAGATTTAATTGGTGCCACAGGTGCTCTGCTATGTAGATGCACCATTTAACTAATGCTATGTATATGCTGCTATGTAGATGCACCATTTTTGATCAACTGTGCATTTCTGAAGTTTACCTTGCAAGTACGTGAAACTGGCAAGCTTCTTGATCTACGATACACATGTGGCTTGTCTCACTTTGAAGGAAAAGTTGGCATACAATGGTGTAAATGCTTATAATTTGAAATATTGAGGCAGCAGCACACCGGAGATGATCACATTGTAAAGAAATGAGTGCTGCCTTATTACTGGCAAGTTGTCACTTATATGTACAAATAAATTTTGCGAGCTAAAGAAAAAGTACAAAAGCACAGAAAGAAAATGATGTGGTTCAACCTGTGGATTCGCTTCATTTATCACGCCATATGATGAAGCTTCTTTTGGTAAAACTGCCCAGATAAGAAAAAAGAGTTTGCTGTCCAATACAGCAACTACACGAAGTGTGCACGTGCATCTCGCAGCGCCTTTTCGTCACTTCCGAAATGCGCCACCAACATGCCCGGGCACCAACCGAATCTATCGCCTACCACTGCCGTGTTGTCTCCTCGTGCTTGCGCCAGTTTAGTTTTGCCTCACGACGCAAGGTTGAGGAATTATGAGCTGCTAGTGAGGCAAGTTGATTTAGTAGTCCACGCAGAGGGAGCAGAGCTTAGGGTGTTTCTTCGCAGAAAGTTATTACCTGAAATTGAGAACGCACATTGCGATTTTCCAAAATGTACCAACGTATTTGGCTGGTGCAGGTTAACAAAAGCTACTTGAAGAAACTCTGCAATATTTGCGTCTTCAGGTGCAATTTCATTACGGGTAAGTGCCATAGCCAAGCATTTACCTGCAAACAGACATAGCTTACCAAGATACTGTACATACAAACTTGTCCACAGTTAAAATCATGATGGCGAGGAAGGCGGTTAAAATCCTGATGGCGATCGCGGAGATTTGGTATTGCATTGAAACAAACTGATAAATAATGGGAAACAATATTAGTTCACTTTGAAGTATAGCCGATCAATTCAAGTGCGGGGGGGGGGGGTCAGGATTTTTAAAAATTAGTCAATTAATTATATACATGGTCTCCATCATGTTCGGCAACTCCACTGTACATTAGCGTACAACAACAAAAAATAGAAAGTGAAAAGGGTGTTAAAACATACGCGAAAAAAAAAAAATGATGACTGGCATTACCGCGGCACACACCACGCAAAGTCGCTATCTGCCTTGTATAATCTTTTCCTCAACTGTTTCCACAAATAGCAATCAAAGAGGCTCAAGCTCAACATCAGCACTGTTTAAAACACTTGGGAGGTGGGGGGGGGGGAATAGCTACTTTGGTGGCGTGGGCCCCGACAATATATTCATATTAATATTATATCTCTTGTAAACTTGCCTAGCTCTGCACGACTAGTTTTCGGTGGGAGCTGCGGCGCTTCGCACATCCACTCATAAAATTGCAGCGCTTTCACTTGTTTTTGGGCCAGGCAATTTTTAGTGAAAGCAAGATAATAGGCCCTCATAGGTTGTGGCGGGCAGCCGGTGTACGCGGTGGCTGGTGTACGTGTCGCACATCTTGATTATCTGGTCTTGTATCGAGTGAACGAGCGAGGCCTTCCTGATTCAATGAGCTCGTTAAAGTACGACAACAAAAAATCACAATGCTTCTCTTTCAACATCGTTCACAACAACAGATGCAAGCCCCCAACAAACCGCACTGCAGCACGTGAACTGCCGTAGGTACCCAGGGAGTTACCCGGGCATGGCGGGAGAGGGGGACAACGACAGAGGTGACATCACAAGAACGCTATGTATAAAGGGGACATTTAAAGACTTTTTTCCCATTTTTAAACTTCATGCACTGTTCTGTCACAATTTCTTGCTCAGAATAGTTGTATTTTGAAAAGGGCCCTAATTCATAAGCCCAATACTTCAAGGATGGGTGCATTTAGGGGGCCCATTCTACGTTTTACTTATGCCCTTCAAGAACTTGCTTACAGGGCCAATGTCCTGTTTCAGAAGGAACACGCTAGTTTGTGGCCAGCAGTCCGTCAAGCACTAGTGCTGGTGAGATTTGGAAATGCAGCGCATGCGCATCGATTCATCAGGTCGGTACATACCGCATCTGCTACTTCTCTGCTCATGCTCTCGGGGCTTACTTGCGAGGCACGGTCCTTCACACTATTCATTTTCACACTGTAAATCAACTGATACCAACTCTGCCTTCCATTATTTAATAAAACAATATTTCATGGTCACAAGGACAAGCTTAGAATGTTTGCTACATCAGACCTAAACAGCATTTTGAGTCATCGGAACTTGCCAGTTGCAGCGAGCATTATGCGAAAAATATGATGTGCTTTACGGTGACAACTTGCAAAATACTGCAGCAATAATTAAAATCATGCATTTTTTGTGCTCACTGGAAATCCCTGAAGCAGGAGGCACTGGGCCAGATAAATTGCACAGCCAAAATACGGATGCGCTTTCCAATGCTGTCATGCGTACAGGCGCAGAAATGGCAGACAAAACTGGGCGCACCCCAATTCTATGCGCATGAGTCACATTCACAAGCCTCACCGCCAGTTAGCACCACATGGCTCACTGTCCATGAGCTCGCTTGTTTCCTGTAACAGTGGACCATACGGTACACCTTTTTAAAAACGAGGACAGAATGTATATAATGCAGAATCTGATGAAGCCATGATTATGTGTTGCTGATGAAATCTGGAACTCTAGTTAGTACCCCTATTGTTAACCAGCCGACCGATTACAAAAAGATTTGCGACTGAAATGATGGCACCTACACCTGCCCTTAAAGGGACACTGAACAAAACTTTTTCCGCCGAGATTTTCAGCCAAAGTGAAACATTGGGCCATGAAATTCATAGAAAATGTTATTTCAAGCAGAAACTACGAAAAAATAGTGAATTTAATTAGCCTTTTACAAAGTGCCACGTCTAGCTCTTAGACACGGCATTTTCTAAAAGGTCGTGACATTTATTTTTCAAGGCTTTTTTTGTTATCTAAGACAAATATTCGGTGCATTGTTCACAGAAAACAAAATTGCCTCGGTGAAATTTCTTTGCGAGCAGCTTACTAAATTTAAGGCAGGCGCGTAGATTTGTGAACTGAAGGATGCGAGTGATCGATCTTGCCGGCAAGGTTCCTTTTGGCGTTGCATAAGTGGTTGCCAGACTGGAAGGGTGGTTGTTGCCAAACTGCCGCTCAATTTGGCTAAAAATTTTTTTCCTGTAGTTGTGGCTTCTCCGTAAGAGTTTGGTGCTATCCGCGGTGCATTTCTTGGCTTATTGTGGGTGGGGCCCAGTAAGCGACGGTGGCTCATCGGCCGGGTCCCATTTACAGGTACGCGCAAGTCGCGCTTAATTCGTTCCATCTGCTTCGATAAAGCAGCCTTCCAGGCGTACATAGCTGTAGCATATCCGACATACCCCGATTAACCAGCCTTGGAACGCTTATTCATCACATGTATACACGAGTCCGAACGATATGTCTTGTGCTGACACAGCTAGGGGAAGCGTAGCGTCCCCCGTCGTAGCACGCGGTCGACGCGACACGATCAGCTGAGAAAGAAAAAAAAAAAGAAAAGTAAGGGGAAGGGGGGGAGGGGGGCAGCGCATCACCTCCCGCGACTCTATTCAGTTTTCCCCGTCATTCCCAATACTGAGACGCGATATCTTAATCGCACAGCTGCGCACACAGCAAGAGAACGCGCCTAGACTTCTGCTAGGCTCGGTTCATTCCGGTAATTAAAACGAATTCTGTAATGCGCGGTTCATTCCGTTAATTAAAACGGCCTTTTAATTGCGCAGCAGCGCCGCGCTCGACTTCTGCTAGGCGCGGATAATTTCCGTTAATTAAAACGGCCTCTTAATTGCACGGCAGCACCACGCTCGACTTCTGCTAGGCATGGTTCATTCCGTAAATAAAACGAAATCTGTAATGCGCGGTTCATTCTATTAATTAAAACGGAATTAAAACGGCCTCTTAGTTGCACGGCAGCACCACGTTCGACTTCTGCTAGGCTCGGTTCATTCCGTTAATAAAAACGGCCAGCGTCGCTCATGCACTCGCGATATGCACCGCGGATAGCACTAAACTTTTACGAAAAAGCCACAGCTACAAAAAAAAACTTTTCAGCCAAATTTAGCGCCAGTCTGGCAACAACCACCCCAAAGTCTGGCAACAAACTTATGCAACGCCAAAAGGAACCTTGCCCTCTTGCCTGCAGTAGCTGGGCGACAAAGGCTTTACCTCACGTCCTGGTGTAGCTAAGTCACGCAAATGGAGCAGAAAATGTGCATTATCATTTATTTCACCTAAATATCACACGTATGTGACTTATCGCCGGCGACAGGTGATCAGGATGAAGTCTACAGGTTGCAAACCTGAACAAGACTTCACTCGAATGAAAACCAACCTATACTCACGTGCACCGTGAAGTCGAAAACGTTGTCCGTTTTATGTTGTCGCTGAAAGAAGAGGACAAGCGACGGGGTCGTCTCTTTTTATACAGTCTGCGGAACTGCCAGAACGGCCAACACAAAAGGCATCGGGTTGACATTCCTGAGTCACTCCATCCCGGCATGCAGCTGCTACTGGTTCTACCAAAGGAGGATACAAGGCCCGTTTACATTGACCCGTCGAGGGCGCGTTGAGTCGAAATAAACAGGTTTTCTGGACTCACCCTCCCCATGTATAAGCGGACGCGTCGGGGCGGAGAGTCGTCGCGGCGAGTCCGGTCGACCTGGAGACAGGGGGTAGGTTCACCGAACTCGCCGCGCTCAGAAAGGGCATGTATAACCGGTCGCGCTGAGTTGACGGCTCGTGACCTCTCCCGCCCGTCGCGGTCTCCGCTTCCCCTGTCCCCATCACTCCGACGTTGCTCTTTTTCTGTCGGCCGGTACGCGCGCGCTAGGCACGATGACATCCTCGCGGGCTCCACGCACCATGTGGACACATGATGAAATAACGACGTTGCTAGCTTTAGTCAATGAGAAAAAACTGAGTGATTTGCTCGATAGCAAGCGGCAAAAAAATAAGGACACATTCATGGACCTGGAAAGATGTTTGAAGGAACAGGGCCTGACGTGGACGTGGGAGCAAATAAGGACCTGTTGGAAGAATTAAAAAAAAAACGCTTACGTAAGCCGATAGAAATTTTACTCAAAATTGTATATTGCATTCGAATTGAAATTACAAGCCCTCAGATTAAAAATTCATCGTGTAAGGATCTCACCATCCAGTCCAAAAGCCACAGAAATCAGATTAGCCAAACAGGGTGAGCGTATGAGGCAAGAGGAACACGGTGCACTTAATTGTGGTGGAACTGTACACTTTGTTCCAACAATTGATGAGGGTCTTTAGTCATTTTCATTTAAAAACTGCTTATTGTTTTCAATTTAAAATTTTCAACGAGGTTCAGGGTGCCGCTTAATTCGTATTAGCGACAAGCCACAACTATTGCAAAAAATGACTCGCGTGTAGGGCTTCAAAGGATTTTCCACAGCATCAGGTACACAAATTAAAGGCGTTACAAGCCATGAATCACGGCGAATTCCTGGACAGACCAGCCAGGGATGAACAGGGGACGGTGCGTCAGGCTGCGGATACGCCTGCGGCGAGCGCTGTGCCGCAACAGAACCACTGCTGCCATCGCGTTGTGCAGTGTTAGCCAAGACACCAACACAACCATAAAGTACAGCTGGTGCAAACTGAGAAAAAATATCAAGACAGCCATCGCGGTGGCGGAGCGACAACTGCGTAAACAACCGCAGCCCACAGCGGCGAGAGCGCAGGCTTGGACGAGCGGAAACCGGTACCGAAAGACGGGCTTTCGGCTCGCCTCGACGCAAAACGTCGCTGCGATCACCGCTCACCTCAACTCGTCCGTGCAAGTTCATATAAACTCGGGCGCGTCGAGGTAAGCTGAACCCGCCACTCAACTCAGCCCGCCCTCGTCGCGTCCATGTACACGGGCCTACATAAAAGTCACTGGAGTGGAAGCCGCCTACGCGCCGCTACGGGAGAGAGTGAAGCCGCGCCGAGCGAGCGGCGGCCATGTTGCCAGTGGCAGAAAAGAGCCGAGCGTTTCAAATTTATGCTTCATCGCACCGCGGGTGAAGTGACTCGTGTGTTTATTAAGCAATTAAAACAAGTAATTCTGGTTCTAAATGTTTATTGCGACTTGTACGCAGCCAAGTGGCATGTAGAGAAATCAAATAAAGTGCATATGCATCAAATAGCGATGCCCAAAGCAAACACATCATCGAAAACATAGGTGCCCTACTGGTGGTTGAAAATTATTGCTCTTGTCAAAAGTAGTCCGAACTTACTTTTGACCGATTCTCGGTTTTTTTTCCTTCGTCATGTGTTGTATCCTCACTTTTACATATTGTTCGGCGATTTGCCTGCACAAACTATAAACCTGATTATCAAGCGTATCAAAGTCTAGCACGTGCTGCTCTAGTTTATGGAACCAGTTTTTCTCGGAGGAAGCTGATAGAACTTTCAGGACGAGGTGTTTTGCTCTTGACTTCACCGTTGTGATGGAATCACACTCAGCCTGTAGCCGCCTCAGTCCTCGACTTCTTTACAGAGGCTAATGACATCTCGCGACGGTGAAACAAGACCACCTCGCCTCTTACATTTAATCATAGGTGTCAGCTCATCTGAGTGCATGGCTGCTATGCACTCTTCACAGGTAGTTGCAGTTCAACCTTTCGAACAATGAAGCCCAGCTGCTATGTATGGCACCACGGAACCGACAAAAGCAGAAAAGCTTTTGGGCTAGTCAATGCGATGCGTATTGTCGTGGTCATCGGGCTGCAGGACTGGGGCCTTGCGCATGTCAGTGAGATTGCTTCTTGGATCTACCATGGCTGCAGGAGTCGTTGCAGTCAATACAGAGAGAACATCTTGGGAGCAGTGTCCAGAACTTGAAGACGTGACTTCCGTCTGAACCGATAGGCGCGCTTGTATGCAGCCATAAACGGCGGAGTTCAAAGAAGTTTTCGGCATAGCCTTCACTGAGTTTGTGTGTTAGTAAGTACTTCAGCTGACCCTGGCTGACAAGTCTGTCAAACATTCTTTCCATGCTTGCCATGCGTATCCAAAAACCAATGAATTCGTTTTTTTCAGTTCTTCTCTCACTGCCGGATCTCGCAGCCCGTTTATGTACGCTCGAGTTTCCGCAAAAAACGACTTCCAGAATGCTTCGTTCCCCTACTGAAGGGCGCTTTGTACGACCTTGCCAGCGGGTTCCTGGAGTTTAAGATGTCAAACAAGCGATCAAAAGTTCTAATAAACGTAGATCTTGTGCTGCCACCCTTGAATTGCGGCAGCTTTAGCTTTTGTTCGCAGAAGTCCAAAGCGTCGGCAACTGAGGCACTCGATCAGTTGTACAGCATATTGCCACGTTCCATTTCCCAAGTTTTTGTTGTCGTCCCAAAACACCACACGATTCTCAGCGCAAACCGCGCCTGCAGTTTTCGAGAAGGTTCGGGACTGTAGTAGATCATTTCGATAAGATCACGCCCACTGTGCGAACGGTACAGTTGTTCTGGAACCTACGCCACCGCCAGCGATAACGCTAGAACATTCGACAGCAAGAGTATAAATGCCGACGCGCTTCGCCGCTTGCCAGTTGTTGATCGAAGGCCGACGCTCAGTTCGCCGCTATCAGTCCGAGACTGCTGCTGTAATTGGACTTTCCTTTACCGGGCACAGGTTCGCCCAAATAAATAGTTAAATCCCAACACGAAGTCTCCTGTCTTCGGCCACGTCACGAACCCGTGACATCTGGTGGAGGTGCTGCTTCGTTCATGTACCGGACGCCCCCGTCAAGCCGTCAACCCAGCCCACGTCGCGGAGAAGACACCGACGCCCACCAGGAGCAGCGAACAAGCCGCCGACAGCAAGGGCTACCACCGGAGTACGGGCTTCTACAAGACAAGGCGCGGAAGACCAAGGCCATGACCGCGACTGCAGCGACAAATACAACCGCAGCGTCCCAGCCCACGATGGTCATGCCCACGATGACCCAGGGAACCACCAATTTTCCATGGGTCATCGTTCGAAGACCCGGAGTCCTGGCTGGAAACATACGACCGTGTGGCCGCCCTCAACCACTGGGACCATGACGAAAAGCTGCGTCATGTGTTCTTCTATTTGGAAGACACCGCAAAGACCTGGCTCGAAAATCGAGGGTCCACGCTCCAAACGTGGAATGTTTTCTGCGGCGCATTCCTGCAAACGTTCGTGAGCGTCGCTCGCAAAGAGAGGGCCGCTGCTTTATTAGAGACCCGGCTTCAGCTACCAAATGAAAATGTCGCCATTTTCACAGAATAAATGACCCGACTATTCCGTCATGCTGACCCAGACATCCCTGAGGAGAAAAAAGTTCGTTTCCTCATGCGAGGGGTCAAACAGGAGCTCTTCGCGGGACTGATGAGAAACCCACCGAAAACCGTCCAAGAATTTGTAGCCGAAGCGACCAATATCGAAAAGACCCTAGATATGCGCACCAGACAGTATAATCGTCGCCTGACTGCAGACTGCGCTGCTGCTCAAGCCAGTAACTCCGGAGACCTCCGTGAAACGATCCGAGCGATCGTGCGGGAAGAGCTGCGCAAGCTGTTGCCTTCGGCACAGCCTCAAGTGGATTCAATCGCCGACGTCGTGAGAGAAGAAGTTCGGCAATCGCTTCAAATTCCCCACGCACCGCTGCCCGAGCCGGAAGCTATGAGCTACGCCGCTGCACTGCGCCACAACGCTCCTCCCCGTCCATGCCAAAACGCCGCCCCATCGCACTTCCGTCGACAAACGCTGCCGCCGCCACCACCCCCACAGACGTCATACCGTTCGCCAGCGGCCCAGCGCAGTGCACCGAGGAAGACTGACGTCTGGCGCACCCCTGACCATCACCCGCTCTGCTACCACTGCGGCGAGGCCGGACACACATACCGCCGTTGCCAGTACCGACAGATGGGACTGCGTGGCTTCGCCGTCAATGCACCGCGTCCACAGCCAGGAGAACGACCACGTGACATCGCCGACTACCTGACAGGAACTCGGTGGACACCACGAAGCCCTTCGCGTTCGCCGTCGCCCAGCCACCGCACGTCCCCGCACCACCGGCAGTACTCTGTCCCAACGCGGGGCCGGTCTTCTAGCCCGTATCCGGGAAACTAAGGGCAGCAACCGGTGGAGGTGCGGTTGCTGAGCGACGAACTACCGAAGATCCTCCGACGACGACGACACCGCGACGGAGCTTTCCGAACACAACGCCAAACAGGCAAAGCCGTGACGGCGAAAGCTCACTTAGCGAAAGTGGCCTGACGACGCAACATGGAAGCAGCGGAAACATCAGTGGGTCGTTCGCCGCGAAGTTAAAGAAAGTTAGGACAGCTTGGAAAGGCCCTGAAATCCGCACAGCCGGAGGTCATCTCGTAACGCCTGCAGGAATCTGCACAGCGAGAGTCACCATTAACGGCCGTATTTATCCTACAGACTTCGTAGTGCTACAGCGTTGCTCGAGAGATGTCATCCTTGGCATGGACTTCTTATGCCTCCATGGTGCTGTCATCAACCTAAAAACAAAGTCGATAACGTTATCCACAGAAGAAGCACTACCGCCGCGCACGCCATCAGGACACCATGCCTTGAATGTGCTGGAAGAACAAGTCACCATTCCGCCTCGCTCAAGCGTCATTATTTCAGTCGGCGCTCCTAAATCACCTGACTTGGAAGGCGTCGTTGAAGGCAGTGAGCATCTGTTGGTCACTCGAAATATTTGCGTCGCAAGAGGAATTGCAGAGCTGCGGGGAGGCAAAGCAACGGTTATGCTCACGATTTCAGCAATGAGTACAAACATGTGAACAAAGGAACAACGGTCGCATACATGGAAGAAATTGTCAAAGCCACCAGTGCTTTCGCCCTCGCCGATTCTGCGGAACCTGCTCAGAAGAACCAAGCCCCTCCCATAGCTTTCGACGTCAATCCCAGACTTCCGAACGATAAGCAAGAGCAGCTCAAGACCCTGCTCCTGCAATACGAAGATTGCTTTTCGTCGTCATCGAAAATTCGGCAGACCCCAATCACGAAACATCGCATCATAACCGAAGAAATAGCCAGACCACTCCGTCAGAGTCCGTACAGGGTTTCGACGCGAGAACGTGAGGCCATGAAGAGACAGGATGATGAAATGCTGCGGGATGACATTATCCAGCTGTCCAAGAGTCCATGGGCATCCCCCGTGGTGTTAGTGAAGAAAAAGGATGGGACCCTACGTTTCTGCGTCGATTATCGCCGCCTGAACAAAATCACAAGAAAGGACGTGTATCCTCTCCCACGAATAGACGACGCACTTGATCGGCTCCATAACGACAAGTACTTTTCGTCAATGGACCTCAAGACTGGCTATTGGCAAATCGAAGTCGACGAAAGAGACCGAGAGAAGACGGCGTTTATAACACCGGACGGCCTCTTGGAGTTTAAGGTGATGCCCTTCGGCCTTTGCTCAGCGCCTGCAACTTTTCAACGCGTTATGGATACAGTACTGGCAGGATTGAAGTGGCAGACTTGCCTTGTGTACTTGGACGACGTCGTCGTGTTTTCCTCGAATTTCGACGAGCATCTTCGGCGCATTGAAGCTGTACTTCAAGCCATCGAGACTTCCGGACTCACACTGAAGCCAGAAAAGTGCAGATTTGCGTATGAGGAGCTCTTGTTTCTGGGGCACGTTATCAGCAAGTCTGGAGTTCGTCCCGATCCACAGAAAACAGCCGTCATCGCCGACTTCCCGCCGCCCACTGACAAGAAAGCCGTACGCCGATTTCTGGGCCTGTGCGCCTATTATAGGCGGTTCGTGAAAAACTTCGCCCGCATCGCCGATCCTCTCACTAACCTTACCAAGGCCGACGTGGAGTTCATGTGGGAAACGCCACAGGAACACGCTTTCCAGGAGCTTAAACATCGCCTCCAGATGCCTCCGTTACTTGCCCATTTCGACGAATTCGCCGAGACAGGAATACAAACTGACGCAAGCAGCGTAGGTCTTGGCGCCGTTCTTGTGCAGAGGGCTGACGGACTTGAAAGGGTTATTATTTACGCCAGCCGATCGCTATCCAAACAAGAAGCAAATTATTCCACAACAGAAAAGGAGTGCCTCGCCATCATCTGGGCTACGTCGAAATTTCGCCCCTACCTCTACGGCAGGCCCTTCAAAGTTGTGAGCGACCACCACGCATTGTGTTGGCTAGCCACCTTGAAGGACCCTTCAGGTCGCCTCGCACGATGGAGCCTGAGACTTAAGAATATGACATTACTGTCATTTACAAGTCCGGCAAAAAACACTCCGACGCCGACTGTCTCTCTCGTGCGCCTGTCGACCAACCGCTACCCGACGACCCGGATGACGACTACTTCTTAGGAACGATAACTACCGACAACTTCGCTGAACGACAGAGGGCCGACCCGGAACTTAAGGCCCTAATAGAATACGTCGAAGGCAGGACCGCCGAAGTCCCGAAGGTATTCAAGCGCGCACTTGCGTCGTTCTTTCTACGAAACGGTCTCCTACAAAAGAAAAACTTTTCACCGCTTCGAGCTAAGTACTTCCTTGTGGTGCGTTCAGCTCTGCGACCAGAACTCCTGCAGGCCCTGTACGACGATCCGACGGCAGGGCACCTCGGTGTCTCTCGCACGCTCGCGAGGATACAAGAAAGGTACTACTGGCCACGTCTTACCACCGACGTCACTCGTTATGTGAGGACATGCCGGGACTGTCAGCGACGCAAGACACCGCCGACAAGGCCAGCGGGACTTCTGCAGCCAATTGATTCACCTTGCCGACCTTTCCAGCAGATTGGTATGGACCTACTGGGGCCGTTCTTGACGTCGGCTTTCGGAAACAAGTGGATCGTGGTAGCTACCGACTACCTCACCCGCTACGCCGAGACAAAAGCCCTGCCAAAAGGCAGTGCATCCGAGGTAGCTAAAATCTTCGTCGAAAATATCGTCCTACGTCACGGCGCCCCGGAGGTCCTTATCACCGACAGAGGAACAGCATTCACTGCCGACTTAACTCAAGCGATCTTGGCATACAACCAAACAAACCACCGCCGGACGACAGAGTACCACCCACAGACCAACGGCCCCACCGAGCGGCTTAACAAGACGATCGCCGACATGCTGTCAACGTACGTCGATGTCAAACACAAGACGTGGGACGCCATTCTTCCGTATGTGACCTTCGCATACAACACGGCGGTGCAGGAGACGACGCAGATATCTCCATACAAATTGGTCTACGGAAGGAGCCCGGCAACGACGCTAGATGCCATGTTACCCAACGTCACCGATGAAGAAAACCTCGATGTGAGAGAGTACCTTCAACGCGCCGAAGAAGCCCGACAACTTGCGCGTCTCCGTATCAAGAATCAACAGACGACCGACAGCCACCGTTACAACCTTCGACGACGCTTCGTGGAATACCAGCCCGGTGAACGTGTTTGGGTGTGGATGCCGATACGCCGACGTGGACTAAGTGAAAAGCTTCTGCGACGGTACTTCGGACCGTACAGGGTGGTTCGACGTCTCGGCCCACTTGATTACGAGGTTGTTCCCGACGGCATCACGAACTCTCAACGACGCCGATCGCGACCTGAAGTCGTCCATGTCACGCGCCTCAAGCCGTTTCATGCGCGTTAACAAACTGAACCAGTGTTTTTTTTGTACTATTGTTGTATCGTAATTTATTCATTGTACTTTCTTGCATTATTATTGTACTTTCATCTTTAGTTAAAGAATCGGGACGATGCCTTTTTTCAGAGGGGGGCAATGCCACGTTCCATTTCCCAAGTTTTTGTTATCGTCCCAAAACACCACACGATTCTCAGCGCAAACCGCGCCTGCAGTTTTCGAGAGGGTTCCGGACTGTTGTAGATCATTTCCATAAGATCACGCCCACTGTGCGAGCGGTACAGATTGTTCTGGAACCTACGCCACCGCCAGCGATAACGCTAGAACATTCGACGGCAAGAGTATAAATGCCGACGCGCTTCGCCGCTTGCCAGTTGTTGATCGAAGGCCGACGCTCCGTTCGCCGCTATCAGTCCGAGACTGCTGCTGTAATTGGACTTTCCTTTACCGGGCACAGGTTCGCCCAAATAAACAGTTAAATCCCAACACGAAGTCTCCTGTCTTCGGCCACGTCACGAACCCGTGACAATATCATACCTTCATTTTCTTGCTTTTCCCATTGGGCGTGGACTTTCGGAAGTTTGTTTCCGAGCCACAACCCTTGTTCACGTTGAAGTGCCTTCAATGCCACTTCATAACCCCATTTCACATGCTTCCCTTCAATGTCAAAGAGAAAGCACTTTGGCGCGATGTGCACAGAGCGAAGTGATCTCGGTCTTTCGCATTCTACTTCTCGCGGCGAATGGCGCACTCACAGAGGCTCCGCGTTACGGTATCTTGAGGAAACCTGTAAAACAAATCCGGACTGTTATGTTTTGCACGCTTAGATCGCGTCAGCTATAGCTCCCTTTAGGAACAAGCGCGGAATGGCTATGTCGAAGACGTGTTCGTGTACTTACATGTGGAATGTGAGGCCACAACCTTCATTTAACCTGTTGGCACATCCGTAAACGACGCAAGAGGCAACCATTGTAAACCATCCCAGTCAAAAAAAAGTCAATGGGTCCAATTGGTTGTACCAGTTTCTAGCAATTCGTCCCGAATAGAGTTAATTGGAAACCAATTGTAATGCCACACTTCAATAGGAAAGACCAATTGGTCCTTATAGTGCCAATTGGTCATTACAATCGGTCTACTTTTTTTCATTTGGTCTCCCAACTGGAATGCTTGTTAGTCCATCTGGTTGCGCACATCCCAATGGGAAAACTATTGGAACAGTGCATTCTAATCGGCCAACCAATTGGGTAGACGTATTGGACGTTATTCTTCCAAATAAAATTTGTTTAATATGTATAAAATTTGATATTTGTTATTAAAATGGCAACTTAAATTGCTATTGGTCAGGACAGAATTCCAGACTCAATGAGTCGCCATAATCATTCTTATCTATTCCATTCAATTGAGCCATCTATGTGCATTCTAAATTGAAACCTTCATCAGGGTGTGCCCCAAGTTGCAGTCCAAGTCATTTGTGTTCCTTATAAGCTACTTTTTCTAGATTTGTGATATTTATTATAAGATACATCATAACTGAAAACAGTGGGATAGTAAAAGCATTAACAGTTAACACGCGTTTTGAATATGGTACAATTAAATATGCAGCTAGCTCTGCTGGTTTGCATGACCTACAGCTGTGCTCGTAGAAGCTCTACCTTCAGTCTCCTGCAGAGCCTGGACGAAAATAGGCCCACTGCTACAAGCAAGCCTTATCACTTGTTTGCATCATTTTTTTCTTGGATATTTTGTGTAGACATAGCAATGCTGACTCGCATGGATATGAGATTAACGGCCAAAGTTAGTGCACGACAGGTGTAGTGCAAATCGAGTGTAAAAATCCGGCAAATCCCACATGGGGGAATCAGTCGTACGAAGCAGTAAGCTTGCGTCAGCCAATGTCGGATTCTTTGCTTTGAGCCTTAAGCGTTATGAGGTGGGTTGACGTCTTTATGTGAATTAGTAGCTCTGCGCATATCATGGACTTACCAGGCATGTTGAGTACACTGGCGCGTGAAGGGTAGCTTTAGCCCGACATAACGTCAGTGCTTACATGAAAGCTTACATGTCAGTTTTATCACCACGAAGTGCACGCTGTGGAGCAATGATGTGCATATCTACAGACAAGTGCAACACTTTAATATAGCTTGCAGACTCATAATTGCACATGCGTAAAATTTATGACAGTGACATAGTAAATAGGATAGGCAACTCAGCAACCACAACTGACTTTGTCCAGACAGAAGGAGTTTACAGTGTATTTTTCCAAAGCAGTTTGATGCAGCGACTCTGTGGAAACTGCCATGCCAATGTTTGATTCCGGCTAAAGCCATAATTTTTTTTCTTTGATGCCATCTGGATAATTCACCTATCAATGACACGGGCTCATTCACGCTGTTGCGTTAAGATTTTCAAAGTCTGGAATGATGTAGTTTATGAACCACTTATAGCACTTAGCCGCATACCATGTATATGTGCCATACAACTGGTGGAAAGGACTTCATGATGCATGCGACAGGGAAGTCATGTTATGTCATGACCTGCAGATTGTGTTCGCTGTAATTGAAGTCTTCCTGTGCCGATTTTGGTATATACTAAGAGACAACCACAAGAACATCAAGACGTAAGCGGCTAGATGGATAGAAACAGTCCAAGTTCCTTTGGTTCACTAAAATGCTTCGTATTTAACATATATTGCGAAGTTCAGAAGAAATACCATTTCCTAGTGCAAACTGAAGCAGGTTCACTGATAGAGGACTAAACTCCTGAAAAATGTACGAGAAATGCATGCCGCTAATGACTGCAGTGCAAGCGTTTGAGACTAGTCTGGACATATTTTAATAGATACACTATACAACCTCTTTCTGCACAGTAGTGTTTTTGAAATTAGTGAAAGCACGGCAGCATAATCTTACTGCTGTTTGCATAACAGAAGACAACCAAGCATTTCCGAGAAGTTCATGGTGTTCCACAGCAATATGTTTATTAAAATGGGCAAAAGTACAGCAATTCCAGGCATAGGGACACACAAACAAAACACATAAATAATGTGCATTCAACATATGTACATATGTGAAAAACCCTACACAAATAGACAAAATTTATACATAGCTGCATTTGAAATTAAATTACAAATTAACAGTGCACATAAAATTTCACAAGGCATACAACCTGAATGACAAATGTCACTCTGACAAGGCTGAATGATCGATACCCACTGCACAAGTGCACACTGGCCACAGTGCAACTTTGCAATTTTAAGAGGTCAATGGATCCACATGAAATTCGCTGGTTAGCAATTTCTTTCACATGACTTGAAGTTCCTGCGCATCCGTGGTTGGGGCTACCCTTGATTTTCTTGTTGCAGCGGTATGTGCTGCTTTGGGTTACCAGCATTCCCGAACAACTGTCTCATATGGTGGTGGGTCGAATGAAAATGGTGATTTGTGGGTGTTGAATTCATCAAAATTGCATCTGCTTATCCTGACAGTTACAAAGACATAAGTCCTAAGATATGGACGCACAGACATTGAGTGCCCATAAATCGGCTGCATATGCCAGCTCTTTAGCATTTTTGTCTTCCGTGCAGGACTGAGTGCATGTTTCACACGCCCTCCCACCCAGTGCACACCTGCAGTTCCTGCAGTTCCATCACAGTATTTTCAATTTGCAGAACATAGCTGGTGCAAAATTCCATTTGCAGCTTTGATAGCTTCCTTGAGGCTCCCATTTCTTGATTCAAATGGAAATGCAGAGTGTGCCCACAGGGGTCCCCAGTCGTGAATACTCTTTATAATATGCGTTAGCTGGTGCATATTATACGTCATAAAAGCTTTTCCAAAAAGCATTTCTAAACGCACATGAAAATCTAACAGGAGTTTCTCAGCTCTAGCCAGCTCAGAAGTTTCGATACTGCGCTGCAGCATAATATACAAAGCTGCAACCATGCATGCCCAGTGCTGAAGGTATCTTCTGTCAAGAATACCATCAAGTACAGGAATGCTGTAGTATAATATCCAATTTTCCAGCTCTTTCGCCTTCCACCATTTTCGCTCCTTCGTCGGTCTCAGCAATCTTTGCACATCTTTTGGTGGCCTGATAGCCATAAGCCTCTGATCGATTGTGTGTTGCTCACGACTTGGGGAGTAAGCACTACCAGAAGACTCAAACCATAAATCTAGAAATTTTCGTCCTACTCCAAGTAAAATGCAATGCATGTAATCGGGAACAAATCCTGATACAATATGAAAATAAGGCAAGTTTATCAATGGAGATGCTGTTTTTACACCATGAATGGTCACCCCTTCCCTAACTGCAGTTGTCATGTCTTCAACCATCTGGCTCTCTGGACGCTCAGTGGGGTTAACTGGCTGAACAGGGTACTTTGCTGAACTACCAGCTCGTTCACCTTTCTGCAAACACCAGTTACACCCAAAATAACCGTTAAATTGAGTGACACCTTGCATAGGTGCCTTGGCAACTGAGTCAACTGCACAACAAATGCAATAAGCTTTAAATGTCAGAAGTTGCCCCTTTTGCTCCAAGACAAACCTATTTTCGCTAAGCTGGCTCATTTGCTTAACAAATGTGCTCTGAAAAAGCTCCATGTTTGCCTTCTCCTTCCAGAACCACAATGCCGCAAGTACACGTTTCGACATCCTCTGCTCAGCCAGAACCTCATTTACAATTAACTGAATAGGCCAAACGGACGTGCCACTTGACTTGAAAAGCGGTGTGCCATTAGCATTTAATGTGAAGCTGATTCTGGGCCCACACTGCTGCATTGTAGTTGTAAATTCGCGGTACATTTCGCCATCATACAGATCACCCAGTGAGCCATCATGGTTAAGTGGCTTTGTTAGGTCAAGAAGTGTGCAGTCTTTCGTCAATCTTTGCAACTGTGATTCCACACCAAGAGTCACAAAAAAGGACATATTAGATAGACTAGAAACACTAGTTTTGTGTCCGCACTTTATGCAGTGAAAAGAGGCATTTGTTTCAGCATTTTCTATATGTGTGAAGAATTTGGGGCAAAAACAATAATATGTCATTGTTGTGCCTGTTTTGCTCAAAAGTTTTGAGAGCTCGTATCGTGAATGAGGCCATATTGGACATTCGAAAATTCTGTTGATAAGGTCTAAGATGCTGGTCAGCCCTGCGAACGACGAATTATTTTTGACAGCGTGCTTCAGCACCATGAGGAGAATATCGCCTCTAGACAGAACAACTCTTTCAGTGACAACATCAGTAAATAACTCTCCAAAAAGCAACTTGCCGCCATGACCAGGTGCTGTAGGGCTGTTAGCTATTTGCTGCTGAAAGGAGAAAAGAATAGTCGCTCAAAAGGGAGCAGGTGCACAGCCATCAACATTTACAGTCGAAGTTAGATTATAAAGCAGGGCAATAAATCAGGACCCCAAAAAAAGCCAGAAAGCCACAGCTATTAGGCATGTCTTCACTGAACACTAAGCACGTAATATCAAATAAACGATTTTGTAACCTACTGTATGTACCAACCAACTCAATATGTTACTAAAGAAAATTTCACAAGCATGAAGCAGTGAACTTGTGCTAATGCCTTCATTTTAAATGAAAAACAGTTGCCATGCTTAGTTTTCAGCTTTAAAGGGGCCCTGCAACGCTTTTTTAGCATGGCCAGAAAACGCTGCCGATCAGTAGTCAAGGCTCCAGAGATGAATATTATAGTGCGGCACATGGCCTAGAATTTACAATTAATTCTCAGTCAGCTAGAAATTAATCCCTTTTCTCTCTACAAATGATGCATTATATACCCACATTCATGGCGGTTGGCTGAATTGCCTCGTAGTTACCGTGGCCGTTGCAGGATGCTGCCACATACTTCCACGTGCACTTGCGATCATGCTGAAATTAAGCCAGGCGTTTGAAGAAAAACAAGAAAAGAAGGCCTCAAGGTCATGACCCGCACTGATGAACGGTCGAATCTTTTTGCCCATTGTCATTCCTCTCTCTGCGTAGCTTTCAGCACGCTCGCTGGCACGAAAGGAGAGAGAAAGCGCTTGAAGCATGCGACAAATAACTTCAACTCCGCTGTTACTTGACGGATTCTAAATATTTTTGCGGTAAGCGATTCGTGAAGTCATGCACTAATAGTGAGACTATTTCATTATAACTCAGGATTCTAAGTGTTGCAGGGCCCGTTTATAGACTGTTCACTCAGCCCCATAAAGGGTATCGTGTATTGACAATTCTAAGACATTGTTCGGAAAGCGAGAACCCTTAAGTTTTGAGACACTTTTGAGAAGAAAAATATACTGATAAACAACATTTTAGCCATCTTCCCCCTTAATAAGAATTTCTATCTGATCAGTGTCTTTAAACAACATTCCTCTCAATGAGAGCACACCAAAATGTTTTTGCAAAGTGCCCATGTAAAAAATTTGAAATTCGTTAAGAGGGAATGTGAATGAGTGAATGAGGCTTCTGAAAATTAAAAATAGCCTGCGAATAAACTCTGCAATCAGCAACCAGAGGGTCTACTGCTATAACCAAGCAGTCCCTATGTCCTAAGGAGAGTGATAAGAGACGCAGTACCTTTCAGGAAGTTCTCGTGCCTTGTACAATTTTGATTACATTACTCAGTGCTTGTTCTCAAAAGCACTGGTGGGATTTTATGGCAGACAGGTAATATCTAGCAAAAATAAATGTGTTAGCTACACTGAGCTTCAGTATTTGCAATGCCCAAACATGTTAAGTGGACCCCTAACAGCTAATGACATCAACCATGTTTGTGTGATTTTTGCAATTTCTTATCGGCCTACCTTGTCATCATCTGAAGCCAGCTCTCCAGGATCATGTAGCTCTGAACCATCATCATCATACATGTACAGCTGTAAAAAATAAAGAAAAGAAAGACACAAAAACAATGAAACCAAAAGAAAAGAGATCTAGACAGAGATCAGCACCATCCTAACAGGTGACAAAGCCCTGTTCGGATTTTGTAGTGCAATATCCACAATAACACCACACGTGGAGACACAACAGGCACAAGTGCTGCCGTGTCTGCGTGATGTCATTGCAGATTACTAACTAGTCTGAACAACCACTTTGGTGTAACAGTTTGGTCATACATATATATACACATAAAATACAGGTATGTGTGTTTGTGTACCTCTTCATCATTCAGCGATGTGTTGTGGGAAAGCATAGGATGGCATGCTGTGGCCCATCATTGGCTGCTTGCAGTTCTGAAGTAGCGTGACTGGCCGCAGCAGATGTCATACTGGAGGCCGCTGCACCACACAATTTTGCAAACTGCACCTAATAACACATTTAAAAAGGACAAAATCGATTAATTATGCACTACTGTAAAATGTAACTAACCTGTAGGCAGGATATTTGCAAACCTCCTGAGAACATTGTAACAATTTCACGTAAGCTGTGAATTCACATATAAAAGTTGTCTGCTTTAAATGTTCTAACAGGTGCAATGTACTGAACTGCGACAACTGCTTTCAATGCAAAAGTACAGACATTCTGCTGTTGTGCTGAACATTATGAAGCCTATTTTTAACTTAGTTGCGGTGATCTGCTTAAACAATGGCTGCCATTCACAACCGCTTTATTTGTACTGACATGTCGCAGCAATATAAGTCTTCATTGTTCACTAAACAGTATGTTACAGCGTAGTTCGGTATGACCACCGAGCGATATCTGCCGCCAATATTTACGTTGACCCTCCGCAACTACATGTGCCAACAAATGCAGTCCTGTGTGAGTCTTGAACACAAGCGCATATTGAAGGCGATAGAACAAAAAGGAAGGCAAACTTACATTGTGTTGGCAAGCCCTCTTAGTACTTCTCGGTAGCACAAAGTTCGATCCATGGTTGAAGTATCGTTTATATGGGCCTCTCTTTTTTTTCTTTGAAAGTTGATCCATTATGATCGCATCAACATGCTCCAACAGGCGATTTGTTGTTGCAAGTGTAGATGATCCCGAGATTGTTGTTCAGCGCATACCACTTATACTATGCTGGCTAGAACTTCTAGCTACCATACTTATACTATACACAACCAACGCCTCCTACATTTCCGGTGCCTGCTGAATGGGCGCGAAACGCCGGTCATCTATGACGGCGCTGTTTTTGTACATGGCCTTTAAGATCGGCAATTTTGACGTTTGCCAAAATTGCCGATCTTGAAGGCTAATTTTAAAGGACGCCTTATAATAAAAAAAGTTGCTTGCTGAATGACGGCGTCACTTACGTAGGGTTAATTATAATTACGTTTACGCCTTTTAAAACTTTTCTACGTTATTTTTGTTGCATATAAGCTTCACAAATGTAAAAACTTATTTGAAGACACCCCTACTTGAGTGGCGCCACCACCGTAGTTCCGACGACCGCCGCTTCCCAAGTGACCACTGATGATCCGGCAGGCACAAGAAATCTAGGAGGCGTTGACACAACCTGCTGGCACTGCGAAAAGTGTTCAGTTTCGTATTTCAATATTGCAATTATTTCGGGGCCGCGTCTGCTGCCACCGGGTGGCACGGACCTTTTCGAGGCAAAAGCGTTCGGTTCACCCAATTAGGGTGGCTAGAAGGGGGAGGTGTGCTTAGCGCGGCAGCCAGCCATTGGAGAGGGTGGTCCTCTTTCGCGTGATTGCCGCTAGGGCACAACATAGCGCTACCGTCTGAGGCGCCACCAGCGTGCCAGCGTTTCCGCGGAGATAGGCCTGGGCGGCGGTTTGTCGTTGTGTATTTCGATGCGAACTGTTGGCGTGTGCTGTTGATTCACGAGCGCTGTGTGCTGGCAAAGATGCCGTCTACCTCAAAGAAAAAAACTCAGCGTTGGTGCTTCGTGCCAGGGTGCGATTCCGGCTACAGATCTTGTTCGGAAAAAGTGTCCCTTTTCCGTGCTCCGACTTGCCAAGAACTGTTCTTGAAGTGGGCACGCGCCATTCCTAGGGCTGACAAACCGCTTCAAGAGAATTCCGCTGTTTGCGCAAAGCATTTTGACGAAAGGTAAGTGTAATAGATAGCATGCTGGCGTACGTTATACCGCTTTCAAAACAAGTAGTACAACTACAAGCAATGCTTTACAACAGAAGTAGCATCGCTGCTTACTGCACGTGTTGCATTCTGACGGTGGCAGTCCTTCGAAGCGCTCATTCATACCACATTTTATGTTTCTCGGCAGGTTCATCCAAAGGGAGTTCCGGCACATTGTAAACGGCGTTGAAGTATCAATACCGCGCGACGTTCCGCTACTAATAATACTTTTGATATTTGATATTGTGATTAATAATATACTTTTGTATATTTGATTGTAAATTTGACTCTTGTGACTGAATTTCTTCCTATAATTTCGACACTTACAGGTGCTTGACCTTTTACAGCCTTGCGAAGAGCCCTAGAGGTGGAAGCCTGTCTCCGGGACTTCTGAATTCCCTTCTTTCTGCGAAAGAGGCACTGGTGGAAAATGAAAAGCACGATGATGTAGTCACCATGGATGCTGTTGAAGTTGCTGTGGACCATGCAGACCATGTGGAAAAAAGAAGCGACCCTCACTTGGTGTACTACATTGCTGGATACGTGGCCAGGAAGCGCATCCTGTCGACTGATTGTACAGCATGCAGGGATGCCTGCCTTGTGCCGAAGGACAGTGTTTCAGGAGAAGTACCAGCAGATGCCTCCAAGGAATGGGACTTGGGTGGGCTTCTGTACCCGGCGGTGTCACTCTATCATTTGATCGAATGTCTGGAAAGCAGGCTAACTCGCGAGTTTAGCAGAACGAACCTACATTCCAAAGCTGCTTTGAGCATACTTGGCAAAGTGAGCACGAATGTGCCACAAATTGGTTGCGTCGATCACTGTCAGGAGCTCACAAGGTCAGTGGTCAGGTTTTTCAGCCTTACCAGGATCCATTTTCTCTTGAGGGGCCTCAACCAAGAAATGAATGACAAAAAAAGTAAAAAGAATAAAGCCTTGCGTGATGTGAGACAAGCCGTGGAAATGATAAACTGCATTTTGTTGTACACAGTAAAGTTTATTTAGTAACATGTAGCATTTATTTGATTTATGATTTGAGCCTGAAAAGACTACCGAACGTTGTATTACCATACATGCCATGGCTTAATCCTGATTTGGTTGGCCTAAATCAAATTATCTGCTTTCGCACGTAATGAGGCGCACGAATAAAATGATCAGAGTGCACTGGAGCATAACTAAGCCCCGCTCTCCCAGTAGTAGTGCTTCAATATCGCTTTCCAAGAGGCCTGCTTGCTTTCGGCCGGAACAAAACTGCTCTGTACCCGTATTTCAAAACCGCATGATAACGATAGCGCAATACAAGCTGTGCGCTGACTAAGGAACTGCATTGTCAGCTAAAGTTTTATATAGTTTGGTGACGCATTTCCACTGAACCGTTCTCCCTGCCGAGAACGGAGAACGGCTACGTTCGCTGACGGATGATGATGATGATGATGATTAAAGGCCTCCCCTTTGAATCGGGGTGACGGCATGCGCCATCTAGCCTACCTTAATAGTTCGAGTTTAAATTCTGTCCCTCAACTCGGATGTCTTTTTAATTCTGCCCAGCCGCTACTCTTGGCTGGGATGTTATTTTATCTACTTCTCTGCTTTTCCTCCACCATTACTCCAGCCGCTGCTTAGTAATACCTACTGCTGACCAGTTAATGCTTCCATCAACCGCGAAGCCCAGTGCCTCAGGAAGTGTGACCTTCCCCCCATTTCTATCCGGCTGAATCTTTTGGCATTCCATGACTATGTGGTCGATTGTTTCTTTATTTATGCCACATCCAACACATGTCTCATCCTGTGACGAATATTTGCTCCTGTAAGTTAGAGTTCTCAAGCAGCCAGCCCGCGCCTCAAAGAGCAACGCACTACCTTTATTGTTGTCATAAAAGTTCTCTTTCCGGATCTCTTGTTTGCTTGCCCTGTAGATTCCCAGCGATCCCTTCTTTTCCATCCTCTCTTTCCACATGAGCGTCTCTGTTTCCCTTACTTGCTTTTTAACTGGGCCCCTTTGCTGATTTGCCGCGGTCAAGTTATATTTAGTCGCCAGCTTTCGCGTCCTCTTCCGCCATTGGGTGTCCACACTTTTCAGGTACAGGTATCTGTGCACTCTGGCTGCCCAGTTCTTCTCATCTAAATGTCTAAGTCGCTCCTCAAACCGTATTTTACTTTGTGCTTCCCTCGCCTCAAATGAAGCCCAACCCATATCGCCTTGTACAGCCTCGTTTGTAGTCTTACTGTGAGCTCCCAGAGCTAACCTGCCGACTGCCTTTTGGTTAACCTCCAGCCCCGACAGGATATCTGATTTTAAGCATAATACGGCGTTAGAGAACGTGAGCGCCGGCACCATTACCCCTTTCCAGATGCCTCGTACTACCTCGTACTTATTGTGTCCCCCAAAGTGCTCTATGTTTCATTACTGCTGCATTTCGTCTCCCTTTCAGTTCGAGGTGTTCTTCATGAGCATTCAGGTAGCCTTTTCCTTCATTAAGCCAGATCCCCAAGTATTTGTACCTATTTACTAACGGTATGGCTTCCTCTTGTATCCTTATTGGTGCTACATGAGCTTCCTCGTTGAACACCATGACTCCAGATTTCTGTGGGTTAAAATGTAGGCCTAGGTACGTTGCCTCATCACCACAAATGTAAGCCAGTTTTTGAAGTTCTTCCGCATTATCCGCCAGCAGCACTATATCGTCTGCGTACATCAATCCCGGAATCCGTTGCTCCACTAACACTCCATTGCTTCGGTGTGACAAATAAAAGCCCAATCCACTCTCCTCTAGTCATCTTTCCATTCCTCTAATGTACAGTGTGAACAGCAATGGCGAAAGAGGGCACCCCTGTTTTAAACCTCTTTGAATGTACACGGGCTCTGTGTATGTACGCCCTTCCCAAGTAATGTGTGCCTTGTTATTCTCATATATTGCCCTTAGCAGCCCCACGAATTCCGACCCTATCCCCTCCTCTTCCAGTATATGCCACAGCAATCCCCTGTCCACGTTGTCATAGGCACCCTTTATGTCCAGAAACAGTAGCCATGTTGGTCTACCCTGTGCTGCCGAAATTTCGATGGTCTGGGTTATGACGAAAAGGATGGATGGATGGATGGATATGGCTGTACCCTTTAGATCGGGCGGTGGCTAGCGCCACCAAGCCGTAATACCTAATGAACCAAAAACTATACATTTTTTTCCTTAAAAAGTGAGTTTGAGGATTCGTACTTTGCAGTGAAGAGTTCAATTTTCACTCGTGCCTTGACTTTAGCCACCAATCAGATAACCTCCTTCTAGTTAAGTCTACCCGCTTAAAGTTTATTTTGCCCTCCCGGTCCCTAAACCCCAGTGCTTTGAAAAACTCTGCGCCATCATCCTGAACTATAGGGTGAAGCCCTTTACAGAACATTATCAAGTGTTCGGCAGTTTCTTCTTCCTCTCAACACGCACTGCATACTGTGTCTACCCCTTCGTATTTGGCCCGATATGTCTTGGTTCGCAGTACTCCCGTCCTGGCCTCAAACAGTAGAGAACTACCCCGAGTATTATCATAGATCCTTTCCTTGGCAATTTACTGCTTAAAAGTTCGATAGATCTCTAGTGCGGACTTCTTAATCATGCCCATTCTCCACATGTCAGTCTCCGTTTCCTTCACTTTCTTCTTTACCGATAGTTCTTTTTGGTTTGGCCACCTGCTGTTTTCTAAGTATCTACCAGTCAATTTCCTGGTTCGCTTCCTCCATTTTTATTGACATTCTTCATGTACAAGTAGCTGAAAACCTTCCTAGCCCAACGCTCTTCCCCCATTTCTCTCAATCGCTTCTCAAATTTTATCTTGCTGCTAGCTTCCCTGCCCTCAAATGATGTCCATCCCATATCACCTTGTACTCCCTGATTTGGTGTATTCCCGTGAGCTCCTAAAGCAAGCCTACCTATTCCACGTTGCTTAATTTCTAATCTTGCTTGAACTTCTGATCTCATGCACAAGACCGCATTGCCGAACGTCAGCGCAGGAACCATGACCCCTTTCCATATTCCTCTCACAACATCGTACCTATTGTAATTCCACAGTGCCCTATTTTTCATGACTGCTGCATTCCTGTTACCTTTAGTCGTCACGTATATTTCGTGTTCCCTCAGATACTCGGTCCCATTGCTTATCCATACGCCCAGATATTTGTATTTATCTGTTATCTCTAGCGTGACCTCCTGTATTCTAAGCTCACTACTTTCGTTGTCATTGAAAATCATGACTGCTGATTTTTCCCTACTGAATCTAAAATCTAACCTATCTCCCTCATTACCGCAGATGTCCATCAATCTCTGCAAATCTTCCTTGTTGTTGGCCATTAGCACTATACCATCTGCGTACATTTATGCTGGTAGTGCCTGATCAATAGGTTTTCCTTGTTTGACTAAAGAGAGGTTGAAGCCCAGTCCACTTCCCTCTAATTTTGCCTCTAATCCTTGTAGGTACATCATGAATAATAAGGGTGACAGGGGGCAACCCTGCCTAAGCCCTCGTTTTACCTCTGCAGGCTTGGATAGCTGTTTTTCCCACTTTATAACTACCTTGTTACCTTTATAGACACCCTTTAAAAGATTAGTGACTACATGTTCCACGCCTAGTGTGTCCAATATTACCCACAATTCCTCTTGAACCACGCTATCGTACGCTCCCTTGATATCCGAAAATGCTAGCCACAGGGGCCTGTGTTCTTTTTCTGCTATTTCGATGCACTGCGTCTGTGAGAACAGATTGTCTTCCAACCTCCTGTGTTTCCGAAACCCATTCTGCAGTTGTCCCAGCACCCCCTCATCCTCTATCCACGCCTGCAGTCTTTCCTTTATAATCTGCATCGCCAGCCTGTAGACCACTGATGTCACTGTTATAGGACGATAGTTGTTTATGTCAGCTTTGTCCCCCTTTCCTTTATAGATCATGCTCATCCTGCTAAGTTTCCATCCATCGGGAACTTCACCATCGATTATTATTGTACTCACTGCCTCTCTCAAAGCCTGCTTAGACTTCGGACCTAATGTCTTTATCAGCCTAATTGGAATGCCATCTGGGCCTGTTGATGTACTACCAGGAACCCTTTTCTCAGCCCTTTCCCACTCTTGTTGTGAAAATGGAGCCATTGCACCACTTGATTCGTCCTTGTCTATTGTGGTGCATAAAGTACTTCTTTGTACTTTATTCACCACTTTATGAACTTTATGAACTCCCCCGACGACAGCGCCGCTCTACGGCATTCACGCGAACGACAGCCAACTTTTGCCGCCCGGTCATCACACCTCCCCTTCAAGCCACCCTAACCTAATAGCCGCTTAAAACCGGCTTGACTTGGCTGAAAATATATGAATAGACGGTGACAGAATAGCCGTGTTGGACAATTTTTTGGGGACGTTTTGGGTGGTGGGAACGAAAGGTTTAAGGCTCCTCACTAACTTGTGAGGATCTTTACCGTGCGGTGGTTATTTATCCGTGGTCTTTGCTTGGCCGGAAGCCTTATGCATTCGCGAAAACCGCCTCTGCGCATGGATACGTGGTCTCGTTCTGTAATACTGTCTATAAGCAATGTGGTAACGACTTGCCCAATCATGAACACCGTGTGTTATGCTATTTGTGGATGTATGCCATACGTGTATGTCTGGTAAGTGCGTGTGTAGCGTAAGGATCGATGTGTCGCTTCGTTGAAGTGTATGCTTGCGCCAAAACTTACATTGAAGCTTCTTCTTGCGTAACTGCATGAGACAGATACGAAATGAACAAGTTGGAAGCGATGGAATATTACCAGGCGTTCACACGACGTTATTTTCCAAGTGGCTCAAATATGTTGTCGCCGATTATGATAATCGGTTTTCTAAGCTATGTCTTTTCTTGTGGGTGTATACAAAAAAAAAGAAATAAAGTTGAAGATATGCTGGGAGCACTATAAATATTCGCTCAAAATTGCCACCTTAAGCGTCTTCTTAAAATTAAACAGTGCCGCAAGGCAGTCGTGTCTTGCGGTGAAGTGCACGCTGTGTATTGCGGTAAAAGATACATATTGCGCACGCTCGTGTTTAAATTGGAAATGTAGCAGACATTGGGCCTCATGTGTGCAATTAAATTGTACACGCGCTATCCTCTGCCTCACCAGTCAGTATGGTCATCATCTTCAGCTTGTGTAACAAGCACAGAACAATTTACCTAGTAAAATACATTTTGTGGCAGGCAATTCGCAAGGCATTCAGATGTTAGTTCATTGCAGGATTAATTCAAGATTTTTAAATAGCACCTTCAAATAAACGAAACATGCATATGAGAGGCTTCAGTCGTACTTCAAAATTTGTGCCATGCCTCAAATTAAAAATGATTATAAAGGAAATATATGCTAAGGCTGCGTGTAGATTACCATTCACAATTCAATTACCATTCATATTTTAGAAACAGAAAATTTGTAGCTCATGTTTTCCTATCGAGTAAGCACAAAAATAACTGTTGAAGAATGGTTTACAATTACTCACACAGTTTGCAAGAAATAGATCTTTGAAACGGATGTCGTGCCGGAACTAAGTGCAAGGTGGTTAAAGGAAACTGGTTACGACCCGACATAATAGCGCATGTTCGAACGTTTTACATGGGCTGCTTGTTGGCAAAATGGCGTGGGAATTAGGTAAGTGCCTGCAGAGATCTGCACCAAGAGACGAAACCTGCTACATCTTTTTCATAAATTTCATTATTTGTGTCAAGCATGCGTGCACTCTTCGTTGTCGTGTTCTCTCAGGGAGCAAGTGTATGGCATACGCTTGAAATCCATACGTTACCCCTGCGATTTGAAGATGTTATCATAGTGGACATGAACGTGCAATGTAGTAGAAAACGTTGCTGGGCACCAACTTTCTTAACAATTTGAACCCGCTTTTACTACAAAAGTTACCACGTGACTTCAGCCAAATAGTTTCTAACTGTTGTGGTTACTGTCAGATAAACGTAATAATGAGCTAGTTGTGCTTGGACTACAGTCTTGCTTTACTGTATTAAAACACCGTAATTTTGTACCTGCATATAGAACCGAACACTTAGTTGTTTTTTTTATTTGTGGTCCTATTTCTTACAATTTACTTTCAAAATATTTCATACAAGGTGGTTAAGTTTTAAGTCCATACAGTGGACAAATTTTATCAGCAGTACCGCATGCTGTACAATCACTTTTACTTCTCCTAGAAAGCATGGTGTTCCACTATTCCGGTATGTCTCGGCTGGGCTTCTCAACCTCGACGACTGTACATGTCAAACAGTTTGCCAGGTGTAACTACTTACTCCCCCATAACTCTAAATTTTGTCGAGCCATAATAAATAATTAGGTGCGGCGATGGCGTAGTGGTTAGAGCATCCGCCTCGCATGCAAGAGGTCCGTGGTTCAAATCCCGGTACCGCGCAGTTCCCAACCGGATTAAAAAAAAAAATCCGCGTGTTGATGGAACTGCATTAAGAGGCCTGGGGTGCGGCCTCACCGGCAAACACCGCCGAGAACGCACTCCCTCACCAGAGAAGGATGGGCCACCCTGGTGCAGTATCTGGCCACTACCTCCCACATGATTACGTCAAATAACTCACGGCCCTCAGTCCCCAGCAGCTGCGAAGCAACTGACCACGGCGGCGGTCAGATCTGCAACGCAGCAGAGGGTGCTAAGAATCTCTGGATCCGGACAGGCCGCCATTGGAACCTGAACTTGGCAACGTTTAACGCTAGAACCTTATCTAGTGAGGGAAGTCTAGCTGTACTATTTAACACCCTCTAGCTGTCTAGCTAGAGGGTGTTAAATGGGATATAATAGGGCTCAGTGAGGTTAGGAGGACAGATGAGGCCTATACGGTGCTACAGAATGGGCACGTCCTTTGCTACAGGGGCTTGGCAGACAGAAGAGAACTGGGAGTGGGGTTCCTCATTCACAGAAACATAGCTGGCAACATAGAGGAATACTATAGCATTAATGAAAGGGTGGTAGGTATCGTAATTAAACTGAATAAAAGATACAAGATGAAGGTAGTACAGGCTTACGCGCCTACATCCAGCCATGATGACGCTTCAGTTGAAAGCTTCTATGAAGACGTGGAATCGGCAATGAGTAAGGTAAAAACACAGTATACTATAGTGATGGGCGACTTTAATGCAAAGGTAGGGAAGAAGCAGGCTGGAGACCAGGCAGTAGGAGATTATGGCATCGGTACTAGAAACGCCAGAGGAGAGCAACTAGTAGAATTCGCAGAACGCAATAATTTACGGATTTTGAATACCTTCTATCGAAAACGAGAAAACCGCAAGTGGACATGGAGGAGCCCTAATGGCGAAAATAAGAACGAAATAGACTTTATAATGAGTGCACACCCTGGAATCGTGCAGGATGTGGAAGTGATTGGCAAGGTACGATGCAGTGACCATAGAATGGTACGGTCTCGAATTCGCCTAGACTTGAAGAAGGAACGACAGAACTTGATACGCAAGAAGCCAATCAATCAGCTAGCACTGAGAGGGAAAGTACAGGAATTCAGAGTGTCACTGCAGAACAGGTACTCGGCTCTCAGTGAGGAAACCAACCTTAGCGTAGATACAATGAATGATAATCTGATGAGTATCATTATGGAGTGTGAAGTGGAAGTTGGAGGCAGGGTAGTTAGACAAGACACTGGCAAGCTTTCACAGGAAACGAAGAACCTAATTAGGAAGCGTCAAATCATGAAAGTGTCAAGTACAACAGACAAAATAGAACTGGCAGAGCTTTCGAAGTTGATTAATAGACGTAAAGTATGCGATGTAAGAAGGTATAACATGGAGAGAATTGAACACGCTCTGAAAAACGGAGGAAGTGTAAAAGCATTGAAGAGGAAACTTGGGATAGGCAAAATCGGATGTATGCACTAAGGGACAAAAAAGGCAAAATAACTACCAATATGGATAGGATAGTCAAGATAGCGGAGGAGTTTTACAGGGATCTGTACAGTAGCCGAGACAACCACGACCTTAATACTATAAGAACTAGCAGTAACCCAGATTACACCCCACCAGTAATGATAGAAGAAGTCAGAAAAGCTTTGGAGAGCATGCAAAGGGGCAAAGCCGCTGGTGAGAATCAGGTAACATCAGATCTACTGAAAGATGGAGGACAGATTGTGTTAGAAAAACTAGCCACCCTGTTTACGAGGTGTCTCCTGGCGGGAAGAGTACCAGAGTTTTGGAAGAACGCTAACATCATCTTAATACATAAGAAAGGAGATGACAAGGACTTGAAGAATTACAGGCCGATCAGCTTGCTCTCTGTAGTATACAAGCTATTTACAAAGGTAATTGCTAACAGAGTAAAGAAAACATTAGAATTCAATCAACCAAAGGAACAAGCAGGATTTCGAACAGGCTACTCAACAATTGACCACATTCATACTATCAATCAGGTAATAGAGAAATGCTCAGAGTATAACCAACCAGTATACATAGCCTTCATAGATTACGAGAAGGTGTTTGATTCAGTAGAAATATCAGCCATCATGCAAACACTGTGGAATCAGGGCGTAGATGAAGTATATATAAACATTCTGGAAGAAATCTACAGGGGATCAACTGCTACCATAGTGCTTCATAGAGAAAGCAACAGAATTGGAGCCGGCACGCTTGCCGACATGAAGCTCAAAACACTTCTGCTCTTGCAGGTTTTTGCGGTCTTTTGGACGGAAACTGCGCATCAGCCGTTCGGCGGGCATACGGTACACGTGTGTTTTGCCATTCCATCTGCGGATACATCACGCAAAGCGTCATCAGCTCGAGCATCTTCATCGCTGGACGAGGAGTGCTGCGATCCTTGTTGGGCCGCTTGCGTGAGCGATTACGACGGCGACAGTCGCTGCATGTGTGGAACATCATGTGACCCAGAACTGGCGTATATATTTGCGCGACACCTTGGCTGCGTGGGAATTGGAGCCGGCACGCTTGCCGACATGAAGCTCAAAACACTTCTGCTCTTGCAGGTTAGTGCTGTTCGTATGCTTGAAATTCCTAAAGCACTTTTAGCGTTGCCGGCTCCTCCCACAAAGGCATGTGTCGCGAGCACCACGGTGCGAGTGTGCACTGGAGTTAATGGGAAGCGTTTTCGCTTTATTGTGAACCGAGTGCTATATGTTGCTCTTCTTCTACTACTTTCTGGAGACATTGAGCTCAATCCTGGGCCTTTCGATAAAGGTGAAATGGATTATTTGAAGAAGTTGCAGGATACTATTATGAGTAAGTTAGAGAATATTGATACTAGGATAACTAACAGTGATACTAACATAGCTGAAATAAAGAGCAAGCTAGAGATGACCGAGGGCCATATAGAAAGCGTCATGAAATTGGTACATGAGCAAGCCACTGTAATAAAGAATCTAACTCATCAGATGCGAATTCTTCAAAAGAAAAATATCGACCTCGAAAACAGAAGCCGTAGAATGAACCTTGTGTTTTACGGGATAGACGATAATGACCAGCATGAAACTTGGGAACAGTCTGAGGCCCTCGTTAAGGGCATCTGCACTGCCCAACTCGGATACGAACTGACATCAGTTCAAAGGGCACATCGCGTAGGTCGTTTTAATGAACGGAAAAAAAGGCCAATTATTGTGAACTTTTCATCTGATAAGGAAAAAGAGGTCGTCCTTAAAAAAGCCAAGAATTTGAAAGGTACACAGTACAGCATTGAGCAGGACTATTCATTCGAAACGCGCACTGTACGAAAGAAGCTTTGGGAATATGGTAAAGCGAAAAGGGCGGATAAGAAAAACCTGGTTAAGCTAAAAGCCGATAAACTGATTATAAACGGCAGAGCATTTACTTGGGATGATGAAAAGGAAGAAGTTGTTGCCTTGTCTAAACGATGACAGGAAAATTGTACCATCTGCGTTCATCGTGATTTAATTATTGCAGTAGTGAATTGCCGAAGTGTAATAAACAAAATAGACGAATTCGCTGGCTTGCTTGATACCGTGAAGGCCGATGTCGTGTTCGGTACAGAATCTTGGCTCAACCCATCCATCTCTGATCATGAAGTGTTTCCTAACAATTATACTGCCTACCGTAAAGATAGGCCGAATCATGGGGGTGGTGTTTTCTTGTTAGTTCACTCGTCCCTTTCATCCGCTAATCTTGATATCGGTAATGACGCTGTCGAATCTGTCTGGAGTACTGTTACAGTCAGTAACAATTTTTCTTTTGTAGCTGGGACGTTTTATCGACCGCCCGCCGCGAACTCCAGTATTTTGCAATTATTAGGTGACATCGTTTCACAGGCGTCTGACCGTACGATATTATTAGCGGGTGATTTTAATTTACCCGATCTAAAATGGCGAAGTCACTCATGCGAGGTGCTGCATGCCAGCCGTAATAACCTAGAAATGAAGAACATTGTTGACACTTTTGGGTTGATACAGTACGTTTTAGAACCCACAAGACTTAAGCATACCCTTGATCTTCTCTTTTGTAACTCCCCTAATTTAGTAAGTAACGTTGATATCATTCCAGGCATTAGTGACCATCAGGTTGTAGTAGCAGGCGTTAAAACAAAAATTCAAAAAATCACGAAGAGTATCAGAAGAAAGTTGTTCTTTTTTGACAAAGGCGACTATCCGTCAATTTCCGCAAGGCTTCTTGATTATTTGCCTGTATTTGAATGCTTGGTAGAGGAACACAGTGTAGAGTATTTGTGGAACACATTTAAAAATAAGATACTCGAACTCTCAGAGCAGTACATACCAAGTATGGATTCGGCTAAGCTTAAGAAACGTAAAAAACCGTGGGTGACTTACAGTATCCTGAAACTAATTAAGAAACGAAGACGGGTATTCAAAAAATACAAAAAAATGAAAGGTAAAGTTCATTATAAGAAGCTACAGGAGCTAACACGTGAATATAAAGAAGAATCAGTAAATGCAAAGCAGCATTTTTTTAAACGATTGAAAGAAAATATGAGTACAAATCCTAAACCTTTCTGGCAATATCTAAAGGGATGTGGGTCTGATCCGGTTGGAATAAATGAACTTATTTTCGATGGACGCACTCTTTCCAATGATACGGATAAAGCCACGTGCCTAAATAACTACTTCCAATCCGTTTTTCTTCCTAAATCTGCATTGAGCTCATCCTTGACAAGTAGCAGTGTTCCTCTCATGGAACCTCTTGTAATTAGTGTCAGCGGTATTGAGGCCTTGCTCAGGAATCTCGACGACAGTAAAGCTATCGGCCCTGACGGTGTCTCTCCAAGAGTTTTAAAACAGTGC